>NC_072785.1:18177472-18344090 GCF_022539595.1 Amphiprion ocellaris
TTGACTCCTTGTTCAAAGGTTTCAGGAACATCAAAATGTTTTTATGTTTATTTCAAAATTACTGAGCATCTCAGTGGCCAGACAGTTACGTTGATTTGCTCCCAATCAGTCAACAAGTGCAGTAATTGCTAAGAGCGTGAAAGGAGAGGTTTATTTATATCCTTGCTCAGCCTCCTTTTAGTCTTGCTTGGTTTTCAAAGAAACAATGAAGATATCCTTTGTAAACATTCATTCATGTTAATAGATCTGGGGCCTTGCCAATGTTTCTATTGTAAGAATTGGGTATTTTTTTGTTATAACCAAGGTGAGTCACGCCCAAAAGCAACAGTCCAAACAGACTTACCAAATCTTAGCAGTGGTGCTGTCCTCGGAGACAATTTGAGGGCGGAAACCTAAATATAGTTATCTCTCTCATGATGCAGTATGGACAGAGAGCAGTAGGGAGGGAGAGTTGTATCTTGCACATCTTTGGCTTGTGTATATGATTCTCATCCTTGCACCTCACTTCTTTTGGAACATAAATTGCACAGACTTTCTATAATGCATGTCAAAACTGTTTTTAGAAACCTTTTTTTGTCTGGGCAAGAACAGATTTGTATATTTGAATATGTGGCTCCAAGTACTTAATAAACAGTGGGATACAGAGGATAAAGAGGACCAGATAGATAAACTCTCAGAGCGCTCATCACTGACACTCTCCCTAAAGAAATACAGTAGATGACTCATTTTCCTGCACAGTGGCACCATTGCTGAAACAATAAGCATCCACTATTTTGAGAATAAGTGCTGTGAAAATCACGGGCGATCTACCACATTGTTTGCTTAAAGTACGCAATGAGGGACATGTACCATATGATATTTTCTTAGCTAGCACGAGAATGATTTTTGAAGCATAGCTGATACTATATTTTAACCATGTCTGCTGTTTGTGATAAGTGGCTTTGTTTTATGAAGTAATAATTGACTATATTTTGTTCTGGGAACTATTATCAAGCTTAGAAACATCCATTTGAAAAACCTTCTGTTTACAGCAGTGTCTGTTTCCCAGCAACCTCATTACCACACAGCACACTTACTGAAGGGGGCGTGAAACATAATTGGCAATATCTCAGGTTTACGCGTGTAAAACAAGGCTTATTTACTGTTCTCCTCTTGATTGCAATCACACCAAGTGCTCTGCAGTGAGTGTTGATTGTCAGATTGGAGGTGGTGGGACTAACTTGAGGCACACTGTCTCATGTCAAAGGCTGAGTTGCATGTACGAATGCACATTTCTCTCTCTACTTCCGTTATTTATATTTGAACAAGGTTCACAGCGAGAGTAAAACTTTCATGAGAACAGCCGACACTATGCACATTAAGTCTCTTCACAGAAGCAGAAGATCCACCCAAAGGAGAATGTCTCTTGTCAGTCTGTCTTTGCTTTCCTTTGTTCAGGCTAGTGGATGGAATTACACTGAGGCCATGGTTATATTTAAGGATTGTTTTACGTTATTTGAACTTACCCTTTTATTGTTGCTCTTAAAAGAAAAAAAATCTTCTCATTCATAGGTGGCAAGAGAGGATTTCCTTCCCCTGTCCAGGAAGCAAGAGGCCTACATACCCAGTTTCAGTAAGTGCCAAGACCTTCTTATTAATTCCGTATAAGGTGATGAATGCAGTTGACTGGTTGTCATGGTCAGCCTCAGCCTGACTCAGTTTAGAGCAGCTTTAAATTGGATTAGGATGCTAAGTCAAAGGAGTCACCACTCCACATGTCACCAAAAGCCCTGAGATGAGCACGGTTACATGCTGCTTGGCAGATAAGTGCCATACAAGTCTCACATCATGCCAGAAAAGACAATAGCACCATACCACTCACCAGCTGTTTCTAGGTTTCTAAATGTTGGCATGTTAGTGGATTAAGGACATAATGAATAGTCACAGAAATTGCCCTCAAACTATTAAAATCTGACCCGGTATTGCTGCCCTTGTGCTCTCCATTGAACAACAGTTGAGCCCTAAAGAGAGACAGTATGTAGCAAAAGGTGGATGAATATCAATGGCAAGGAGTTCTTGCAGTATGCCACCTTCTGTGAAATCTCACAATATCTCAAATGATGAGTATTTGTACATCAGATTCTGAAACGAAAGGTATTGTTGCGTACTTATATTTGCCAAAATATTGTGTTCTGCAAATGTTCTGTTTGTTGTTTTCCTCCATCAGTGCACTTTCTGTTGGATTTTATCTCTTTGACCCATTGGCTGTTTGATTCTGGCTGCTTATAGAGGGATTAGATTCCTTTCCAATGTGGTCACTACATCTTATATAATCTGGACACATGCTTGTGGTAATCCTCAAATGAAGATTTACAAGGGTAAAAGGTGTGCCTAGAATTTTTAAATTACTTTCTTTTTCCATGCCTTATAAAAGTCTAAAGCTAAATAATAATGAATATAGTTGTGATAAATATAGCTCAATGTCCAGTTGTGGCTACAGCTGTGTCTAACCTGCTCTATATAGTCGTCTGTGCTCAATGGCAAGATTGGATTTAAGATTTACTGAACTTTCTGCTGCAAAGTTTGCCGGCGGTGTTTACCCAGTTAAGAAACAAACTACACATCAGTTACATCTCTTTAGTATCTTCAATCTTATGTCAAAATCTGTTTCTTGTCTCCTTTTACGAAATATCCACATATCTGAATCTGAACTGAAAAACTGTTCAGGCCGACATGTTTGTTAAACTTGCTGGATAACAGCATATGTTCAGCGACACAGACAAACATTAAAATCATAAATAAAGGTCATGGAGCATCATGGAAAGAGTAGCAAGATTTATTTTCAACAATTGCAAATATTATGCTGTTGATGAAATCAGATTAAAATGGGAAAGTTGTATTTCAAACTCAACTTTTTATATATTACACACTGTAATTATGCCATTGTGCCTTAATTTGCCAGGTTAGTTACTATTTGAGGCCAGCAGGGCAGGGCAGCACACATTGAGTGGTATACCCAAATGGCTAGGATAATTTACAGAAAGATCTTTGCCAAATATTGTTTAGAAGTCCCCAAGTCTCCATGGTGCACACCACCAAAAGTGGTGGAGGACAGCAGAGCTAGGATCCTGTGTGACTTTAAGTTCCAGACTGGCAAGTTGACAGTAATGTCACGACGAAGGAGCATGAGAAGAAAGAAAAGCACCAGGAGTTGGTGGAACAACTGGAACAGATGTGGAAGGTGAAGTCCTAGTGGTTATAGGAGCAGTTGGGGCTGTGATCAGAAAAATGTGAGAGTGACTAGCAGATTCCAGGTCAAACACCTGAGGTCTCTGTCCAGTGGAGTGCAGCCCTAGGAACTAAGGCTTCTGGTAGAGGACCCAAGCTTGAGGAAGACACCCTCATGTGAAAGCAGGAGGGAAATTTAATTTTTTATAAAGATTATATTTAGTGTACTAGTCTTTGAGTGAAAATATAATTTCTATTTAGGTTCTGCGGAACCACCGAAGCCTCAGTCCTCCCGAAGGAGGGAGTCTCCTGTACATCTCCGAAGAAGTGGAAGCCTCAACTTAGACCCTGATATCTTTAAAACCACTAACTTCTCTGACCCAGATGTTGGTAAGAAGTCCTTATGTCACATAATTTCCATGCATGTACAGTTATGTAAAGCTGTATTTAGCATTTAACCAGCCACAAACTATCCACACCATGCTAACTTCTGTTACGTCAAGTTTTTTATGGGTCTGACGTTTGAATGCAACGTCTCACAGTGGCACCCAAAGGACATGTGATTTCAAGGAACCCCAGTGTTGAGCGAACATTTTCCCTGCCCTCAAACTCCACCACATCCTTCCTTCTGCCCTCCTACCCACTGGCTACACTCCCAGGGGGCATGCTCACTCCGACGCTGCCCCGCCGACATGCAGACTCCTCTCTCTCTATGTCCAACACCTGGCCCAACAAGAGAGAGAATGGCCCTCACCAGCGAGAAAGCAGCCCCTGGAGAGACACAGCAGGCACGGCAAAGGGTAATATAGTTAAAAGGCATTATTCTATATGTAGTTGTAAAAATTTAAAAATGCCATTTTGAATCATTCTTTTTTCTTTCTGTCCTGTCCTAGGAGACCTGTCTAGCAGACGCTCTCCTGGACCTCTTCGTGCCTCCCTCGTGAGTTCTTCTTCCACTTCATCGTTCCGCCGGGCTCTGAGCAACACCCGGACCAACCTCTCCATATCACCAATAGTCCCTCCAGCAGAACAGGCCTATTCTTATAATGGCCAGCAATCCAATGCTCCGGGAAGCCCTCAGACCCAGCAACTAGAAAAGAACCTTAATCTGGACCCTGATAGCATCAGTGTGACACCAGATCTTCAGGAGGATGATCCTCTGGACATGCAGGAGGTCAGCAATTTTGCTTGTGTTTTGTTCATAATCAGGACTGTGTGACCAAAGTAATGATTTCACCATCTGCAAGTCCAGGGTGTTCAAGTTAAAAGGTCGTTGTTCTTGTCATGCTTGCATAGGCTAATTTGTATGTTGTTCACAGATGCTGAACTCCCTGCGCTCATTACGCAATAGTGCTGCCAAGAAGAGGGCAAAAGTGAGCCTTAGTAGTCCAGATCCAGACAGCCCTGATTCAGCTGTGAGGGTGGACCTGGGTTTGGACTCACCGTCACACACCTCTCCAGTGCTTACCACCTCAGCCAGTGAAAGTGGTCTTTCAAGTCTGAGCTCAGTCGCCAACTCCAGCTTCAATGGCATCAAAACCAGGTAAAAGATAAACGTTTTTTCTAAATTGTATCGCTAATTATGTCCCTGTAGCATTTGACATGGCCTGACTGTCTATGAATAGACTCACACCTTAAATATAAAAGCTTGAGCTTTTTTGATTTGATTTTAGTCTTTTGCCAAGATCAAAATATTATTAAGCAAAAACATGTTTTATTATCTCGGGGGTTGTAGTTTGTATAAAGACAGATTTGCTTACAAAATGGTTTGAAATAAATTTAATCTGTAATAAGAATTACTGTATGTCGGAACATGCATTAGTCAACTCAAGTGCCTGTTGTTATATTTTAGTTAACTGAATAAATGCTGCCACAGACCTGTTGACAAGTCTGAGCTATTTTAACCTGCTTCTGCTATGGTGTTGTATGATGACACGTTGAACAGTGCTAATCAGTTTCCCAGCATAATTTCTCACTTGTCACATCTGTCAACAGTCCTGGAACCTCTGCCGCTTCAGGAATGAAACCTCGCATTGCAAGAGTGCCTTCTGCAAAACTGAGATCTTCTGTGTTCATGGACTTCAGCAGCCTTCAAGGTATAAAAAGGATGAAATGGTTTCACTCATTCTGTTGCATTGTCACGCATCTCATTTACATCTGTGTTTTCTGTGTTTTAAAGCATTGTCCCAGAGAAACGAACTGTCATCTGACGTGGGTGTTGTTGGGCAGAGAGTCATGTACTCCAATGGAACAAGCAAAACTGAGGAAGAGATAATGGGACCGTCCCCTCCACTGGTCAGGCCAGCTTTCCGTGAATCAGTCAGAGCTCTGAAGCCTGCCAAAGGTCAGCCAGCAGTGCCAAACATAACAGGCTTTTCTTTTGTGTATGCCATGGAACAACACTGGCAACTAATCAATCATTATTTCTCTTCTTTGATGTTTAGGATCCCAGAGTCACAGCAGCAGCAGGAATTCACCCGGCACAGACATGCCTGAAGGAGTGATTGGAAGAGGTCAGCATCTACAAAACTGTAAAGGCCATCAGTCATTGTTCCTTTTTTCCAGTGTTACTGAGATAGTGTTGTAGCTCTGTGATTTTTTTTCACAACAGACTCTTGAGAGAAAATACCCATTTTATCTGCATCTGACAAAAGAACTTTTCGTTTCAATTTTTCATGAAAAACTTCGAAATAGAGTTTTATAGGTAAAATTTCCGAGTAAGACTCTTAAATATAAAAACATCGTAATAGCAGTGAAAATAATTATTTGGGTCTTACTGCTGTTTAGAACTGCATAATGGAAACATAATTTTGGCTTAAAATAGTTAAATGTACACGATCAACTGCAACATCGACATTTAACATGTATGGTCCACTGACCACGTAGATAGAGTTACATGGTTTTAATTTGGGTGAATTTGACACTAAAACTAGTGTTTCAATCTTTTCAAGGATTTTTTTGGTAATTTTTGGAGTTCTGTGCACTGCAGTGACAGTGGGGAAACTAGAGGGTTCTCTGTGCACACCCGCCTAGCTAGCATATAAATTGTGGTGTCTGTTGACAGGCATAAGTTAAGCATGGAGGTATTTTGGGTAAAGTGTTATTTATTTTGTCACAGGGAGAAGCAATGAATTCAGGTGAAGACGGACCCTATTTTAAGTCTTAATTGGCAAGAATTTAGCACAATGTGGAAATGAAAGCGGAGCTCTGTAAAAATGAAATCAAAATATTTTGTCCTTAAAATCAATAATTAATCATGAACATTAATTGTAATTCCAATATTGATTAAAGTAATCATGATTTGTGCAACCCTGTTACTGATTTATTTAGCAGTTCAGCCTATGGTATCCACCTTTTCAATCAGACATTTAAGTTATCTGATTAATATCTCTGTCATGCTTCTTAGGCATGTTTGGCTCTGCAGTGTCCTCCAGCCGTCCAGGAGCCTTGTCACTTGAGCAGGGTGAATTGGCTGCCAAACCCCCTACTGATCCCTCAGCAGGCATCCAAAGCTACACTCTGTATGGCAGTCACCTAGACGGCGATGACAGCCCACGTCCAGAAGAGGTTAAGGTTAGTCACACTTTGTCTACTGGTGAGTCATAGTACATCATAGAACGTTTCTTGTTACCAAAGTCCCACCTTGAGTGTTTTCTACCAATGTACGTGCAGGAGAGGCTGAAGAATACAAGGTTCTGCCAGGATAAGACACGGCTGCAGCGTCTGGATCAGCTAGACAGTCACTTAACTCAAGGGGACCACGCACGAGAAAAGATCCGCCACCGTGTCAGAAAGATGCTGTCTGATTCACCTACAGAGGAGAATAAACCATTAAACATCAAAGGTAAGAGAGTTTCAGAAATTTTAACCAGCTAGTCTTAGTTTCATATGACAACATAAATAAATCCCTTCCTACACTGTAGTTAACAAATGAGACATTTTTTTGTGATTTATTCCACATCAGCCCCTTTTAATAGCAGCATACAGCTATTTCGATCATGATAAGAAATTATCCATCTTTGCAGATCATATTATTTGCAGCCATAGATGTGATATTTTCTTCTGTGTTGTAGATCTGCATCTGAACGGCAGCACGCTGACATCCACCAAGGCAGACCTCCACTCTGATGAGTCCCCCATCAGTCCCACCAGTCCTGCCAGTCCACCAGGACCCCAAAGCCCACTTAAGAGCTACACCCCACCCCACCACCCGAGCCCCCCTACAGTGCCCCCAAACCCAAAAAATCTGTCCCGTCTTAGGAGGGCACCTAGCCTCAGCAGAACCCGACCGTCGCTCTCTCACAGTTCAGGTCAGTGGATCTAAAAGACTTCATAGACTTCACTACATGCTGCGTGAAATGTCAAACATAATTATCCATCTTTTACACTTTCAGAAATGTCACGGTGAATCTTTATCGCATTGCTGTGTGTTATCTCTTTCTCTCGACACTACCTTGCAATTTAGCAACATTCAGTCATATTATAAATAGATAATCTGGTGCTTTAGCAGGCTTTTGTTTATAGAGAATGTTGCAACATTAATTAGACTGCCAGAGCCATCAGAGCATGGGTGAATAAGATGTTTGCTTCGGGTAATGTGCCACAATGTTTTGTTTTGACAGCCTACCGTTAATGCACCGCCACCCACACACACTACTTGTTTTCAGACTGATAGAGATGTAACATGAGAACGAATCTGTGTGTCTTTGTGTTGTGTGGTGTCTGACGGGCCATTTAGATGAGCTGTCCCCCACTACTGTGGGCCACAAGAAAAATCTCTCGGAGCCTCCAGAGCTGTGTCCATTTTCGAAGCCTGAACTGGCACTGACGCAGAGTTTCAACCTCCTAAGCTCTGAAGACTGGTGAGAAACACTCAGTCCCTTATACTGATGACTGACATCTAAGTAATCTACATACTTTTATAAAAATTACAGTAACAAGACCTTTTTAAGATCGAAAAAGAGACATTTTCCAGCAACTTTCAGAATTTTCCAGCATTTCATTTTCAACGGCAATTAATGTCAGCAACCAAAACTTGTCAAAAAATAGCTGACATTTGTGTATTTTTGTTTTAATTCAGGGAGAAGAAGATCGAGGGTCTGACGTTCCTGCGCTCTCTGGCCCATTACCACTCAGACACACTTCAAGGCAGGCTTCATGATGTGTGCCTGTCTCTCATTCAAGAGGTAATGAAACTTGTGTAACACTCCGACATCATATTGACATTTATTCATTATGCTGTCTTACTCTGCTATTAGTATCTTGGTTTCCAAATGAATTTCATTTGATGCTGCCCCAGTAATTATACATAGTTTCAGCCTCAATTGCCTGGTGCTTTTGTGAAGTTCTTGTATTTTTTGTTGGATTATCTCTTGTCCTGTATTTTAGGCTCTCGTTCCACCCTAAGTATTAATATCGTACATCTCATTAAGGTGAAGAACCTGCGGTCAGGTGTGTCCAGGGTTGCGGTGTGTACGCTGGGTGACCTGTACACACACCTGCAGAGGGCAATGGACCAGGAGCTAGAGGGAACAGTTAAAGCTTTACTGCAGAAGGCTGGAGAGAGTAACGCCTTCATCAGGCAGGATGTGGATGCAGCTCTGGACTGCATGGTGCAGCATTGCACCCCGACTCGTAGCATTAATGCTTTACTCACTGGAGGACTCAGGTTAGAGTACAAACAGAACAAACCTTTTCACCATACCCATTATTATTAATTATGGTGTGTACCTTTGCACTATTTTTGACACTAAACTATTTTACAATCTTAATCTTTAATTGCTGAATTGGTTTCTCCTCTGTTGACAGTCACCTTAACGCAGTGGTGAGGAAATGCACAGCTCAGCATCTGGCTAATCTGGTAGAAAAAGTTGGTGCTGCACGTCTCCTGTCTGGTGGTAAAGATCTCACTGACAGGATCTTACCTGCTGTCAGCAAACTAGCTCAAGACTCCTCACAGGAAGCCAGGTATGATCGATATGTGTTTAAGTTTTAACAATTTACAACTTTTTGCAATGATTTAACTATTGTGTTTGCAAGAACTTGAGTGAGAATAATATTTTCATAACAGCAAAAAAATCATTACCTTGGGCCCAAATACTGACTTCTACATTCATAAAAATGTATTTTTAACATAGAAGGAAGGGAAAGAAACCAAAAAAGATAATATAGGCTCTGTTAAAGACGTTATGATGTAATTTTCTGTTCCTTCATATGCAAAAGTAGTGATGGAAAATATATTAGAAACACATTTCGACACAGCCCAATACAGTACCGCATTGTAACCCAGTATGTCACCAACCTGTACTCCGATTGCTCTGGTTGATGCACAATCCTAAAAAAAGTATTTGAAACAGAAATGAAATAACAAGAGTTTCTTGCTTCCTGCTCTTACTGCAAATACCCAATAACTGCTGAAAAGCCAATGCACAGACAAGAGAGAGACAGTTAATATAAGCACTTTGATGTCTGCTTAACACTGGTTTACCCCACAGATACTTTGGCCGTCGAATGTTGCTGTCCCTGTCATCCCACCCTGACTTTGACAAGATCCTGGAGAAATATATCCCGACCAAAGACCTGCAGACTGTCAGAGACACTGTCTTCACTCTCAAGACAAAGGTACACTGTTTGTTTCTGGTTACTGTCGCACTGATGTGTTTGCGACAAGTCAAATACTGTCATCTAACCTGGAGAGTGTTGTGTTTTACAGGGTCTTGGTGAGATGCCCCAAGACAGTCAGTCAGCCAGGGGGAGACGCTCCCTCCCAGGCAGTGGTACAGTCAGGGCCTCATCTCTCAACAGAGAGCCACTCAACCAGACCAACAGGTGGGTGTAGATATCAAGCAGTACAGCAAAGGTGCCTCTACACTCTAAATCAAGCATCTGGCACTTAAGCCTTCACAAACTGCATAATACATATGGAGAGTAAGCTGTTCATGCAGAACCATTAAACGTGTTTCCAATCATCTCCAGGGAGTCCAATAGCCATTACAGCTGTAGATCTCAGACACAGAGTATTGCAGACAAGACTGAATACATTAAGCAGATCTCAGGCCTGCTGGGTTCAAAGGACTTCAGAGAGAGGATCAAGGGCATCGATCAGCTAGTGACTGACTGCCAACACAGCCCCAACATGGTCATCAATAGTATATTTCCGGTTAGTACAAGCATGTTTTTTTTTCAAATCCCATCAAAGTTATTTTGTTATTTACTTTGTTGTTCTCAGTTATCATTCTATAAGTCATAATAGCCACAATAAACAGTCAGTGTTTGTTGTTCTCCCTCTTCTTGCAGGTGTTTGATGCCTTCAAAGCCAGGCTGCAGGAGTCCAACAGCAAGGTCAACCTGTATGCCCTGGAGTCGCTACAGAAAATCATAAAGTTGTTAAAGGACAACTTGTCCCAAGTGGTCAACATCTTGGTCCCAGCAATCGTGGACAATCACCTCAACTCCAAGAACAATGCCATCTACTCTGCTGCTATTGGAGCTATTAATGCACTTATCTTGAATCTTGGTACTAATCTTAGACAAATATTTCTTACAAACCTGAAGTTTGAGGTGAATTCTGATTGGCAGAAAGGTTTCTATTTCACTTAGTATTTTTTTTCATTACAGACAACATTCTTCTTCTTCAGCCTTTCTGCACCAAGGCTCAGTTTTTAAGTGGCAAAGCAAAGGTGGATCTTATCGAAAAGGTTGCAGGTAAGTCTGGCATAACAGTTCTGAGCGCTGTAATCAGCTGGTTATGGCCACAGTTTTTGCATTGATCGATCTGAATACATGGTGCTGTTTCTCATTTTCTGTATCCAGATCTTGTGACAGAGCTCTACCCTCGCAAGCCCCAGATGGTGGAGCAGAAAGTGTTGCCCTTGCTGTGGCACCTCCTGGGCACCTCTACCCACAGCGGCACCATTCATGGCAGGGGTGGCAGCATTAGGGGTGCTACTGCCAACCTATGCCAAGCCCTTCATGCCCAGATGGGGCCAAGCCTGAGTGAGTGCGCTGCCTCCCAGCCTGCCAATGTCCATAAAGGTTTAAATGAGGTCCTAAGGACCTTATCTTAAGGTACAGCAAGGTCCAAACACAACCAAATGTTGGAAGAGAACAACATTAACACTGATCTTACTTGAAGACAGAGATGTTCTACATTTCTTACAGTGCCTGCACTTTTATATCAAGAGAAAGTCCTTAAAAATTATCTCAGTGAGATTTCCTCTGGTACAGAAGCATGGACAGTTGTAAAATACTGACATCAGGTCTTACACACACCCAACCTGCTCTCTTTGCACTTTGAAAGTAGCTCATTGTCATTGCTTTTTTTCCTATATTCTATACATGTACTGTAGACAAATCAGAAACACTATTGCAGAATGTAAAATGAAATGCACAAACAGAAGAGGAAAAAGACAGGGACCCAAAAGGTGTATATTTTTGCTGTTTCATCAAATGTGATGTGATATTTTTAAATTGTCTTATGTAGTTGATTTGAAGCTTTATGAACTGAGATTAACAAGATAGTACAAAATACTTTTGTACAGCTTAAATGTGTATTTGCACAGTATTAGCTTAATCTGTATGCTGTATGATGGTACAGTTCTAATTTATCTACTGTGTAATGTTTAAAAGTCATATTAATGATGTGCTGAGTTGGTACTGTCTGTCTTTATTTGCATGACCAAATTTTACTGGCAGGATCAAGATTGTTTCTATTTTTGTTAAGGAGATATAATACGTGTACCCGGATGCCTAGACCAAGGTTGGTTTCAAACTATTGCTTCTGGAAGGGAAAAAGAAAAGGAGTTTTACTCCTGTGGTTGCCTGAGAAACGGTGAAGGCCCAGGTCTGATTCTGTCTCAGTATAGTGCCAGTCTTCAAGTAGCCTTTTAACTCATCTATTGTTAAATTATATTGACTTTGTTTGTGAACAAGAGGAAAGAGATATATAAATAAACTTTTATTTCTGTAAAACAAACTTCACTGTGCCTCATTCAAGGCTTGGAAATGGGATGGAGGGATGTTACCTGCAGCTATTGATATCTATTGTCAATTTTTGATTTTCTAAAATGATATTTCAAGTTGAAAAATGAATTAAATTGTATTCAAGAAAAACAGTATAATTTTTCAGCTTACATAATTTACCTTTATTAATGGGCACATTTTCTGAATACATGAGATCCTTTACAAGTGTTTTTTATTTTAACTGTACCTAATTCATATGACATGTCTGTAAAGCTAATGGTGACTAGCCTTCTGTTGATGACCCCTCTTTATATGCTGAAATAATAGGAAATAGCTGACTGTGAAGGCTCTTTGATGGAGTAACCAGACTGAGAAACGTTTTACATATTCCAAGGCTTTGAAAAAGAGGTAGGCTTAACAAGCAGTTTAAAAAAAAAAAAAAAAAAAGACACACCAACACATTGAAATGCTTTGACATTTCATGTTGAAAACTCATATCACTAATTGCCTTGACAGGGATTAAAAATGATGGCCAAGGTACACTGCCAGGCGGTGTGTGAACTACATTATGGCTTTTGGGGAGCTCACTTTTTTCACTTATTCAACAGATAAAACATCTGAACCTATCAAAAGTAGCTGCTGCTGCCTGCTATCAGCACCACAGAGGGTTGAGTTTGTTTGGTTTTATGGCAGTTGCCATCAAAAAAAAGTTGGTTTTTCTGATCTTTGGGTTAAAGTAAGTTCAGTTTATTATATCGCACTACCATGCTTCAATGACGCTAACAAGATCAGCATGCATGCTGGTACTTTTATTAAAGTGAATTAGTGATGAATAGTCCTCATGCAGGAAACGCACATTAATAACCTGATTTTATGCCTGATCCATGATGATTAAGATATGGAAAAATAGAAATGCATGGCATAAATAGCATATTGCCAATATTATAAAGACTCCAAAATTTCAGAAAAAGCTCATGTCTTGTTAGGAGGAGCCAAATTCCCCTTGACTCCCCTGTAGTTCGCACACTGCTGCCAGGTTCGGAACTCAATAAAATCCGAATCATAATCTTTCTCTGTAAACCTTTAACTATGAAAGTAGCTGCCATTTTGAAATAGCACTGTACAGAGATTTATGCCAGCTGCACTGCACTGGGTAAGTGCTATCCAACACAGTGTCACAAGAGACAACTGAATGTCCTCCTGTGTCAGACTGGACTCCCTGTGTGACCTACACGAGACAGTAGGCCATTTTACAGCATTTCAGTAGCAGGGTGGGTTAGCTTGTGCTTGGAGGGTTGATGCTACTGGGCCCTCGTTCAAAAAACCGTCAAGGCAATCCTGTCAACAAACACAGTAGCTGAATTGCACATAATCAAACCGTTTTATCTGTAATTCACATGTAAGATAATCAAATACATTTTTTGTACATTAGGTCCCCTCACATAGTCCCTTCAAAAAGCACAGTTGTAAGAAAGGAACACCCAGCTTTTAGTAAATCCAGTCAGTTTTCCAGTTACAAACTTTTAGCAAAGGTATAAAAATAAGGGATTATATTCGGAATAATAGCAAAACTCCCTTAAAACTTCTGAGCTGAACCACAGTGGTGTTGTCAAAAGGGCCAAATATGTTTGCTACTTGGATGTGGTGCAAATGTCATACCTTGGCTTTCTAAAATCATGGCGTAACATGAACTAAAGTACAATATAAACTCTTAAAATCTCATGAAATGTGCTTTTTCTCATGAAAAACCGAGAGCCAATGATGACACTCATCTGGATTCAGTTATTTGCTGAAGTGATAGAACTAATAACTGAAGCCAAGTTAGTTGATGCCGAGAAACTGTTCCAAACTAACAAAAAACATGTTCCTCTCGCATTCCTGTTCCATGCAGTCATTTTTGTGTGTGTGTGTGTGTGCTATGAATGAGGGCTTTCTGATTTTGGTTGAGTGCTCATTTAATGCTCTGCTGCTTCCAGTCGCTGTATTGTTCCCTCAGCTTCACTGACCAAATGGAAAAATAGCCCCTCCTCCCGTGGATCTTTCCATTCTGTTACTAAGGCAGCTGGATCAATGCCATGGCAACCCGGACTTGTTAGATGTTGGGAGAAGATGAGTGTGTGCGGTTGCCGTCCCGTACGCCTCACTCTGTCAGGGACCAGATGTCTTGGGCAGGTCCTGGTTCTCAGCCAAGTGGAGCTTTTGTCTGAACACGGACACATTAAGGATTCACACGGAAAGACTTTGAACTGAAAACAAGGTCATACAAATCTGGCGTCCACTCCGAGGACTGCCCGGTGATTCCCATAAATAAACATGCATTCAGTAAGGAAAGGATACATTGAGGTGCTGAGCTCCTCCAGCTGCAGAAACAAACGGATGAGAGGTGTATTGAAAACAGACAGACAAAAATAGAAAGTGATGTGATAGTAGAGGGCACTAATCTCTAAATGTGATCATATTACATAACAGCCTGCGCTGTTGTGTCAGGTCAATATTTGAATTTAAGTCCCATCATCTGACTACAGTGTTTACAAAAGCAAATGGTCAGCTTCCTTTTTCATCTATACACAGGAGAGTCACTTCACAGCCCATCTGCTCCGAGGCACAATTATCCATCATGGCTACAGCTAGCAAGTATTACTGGCAGCAGTATCTGTAATGAGCTGAAGGCTTGTTCTCACCTCCCTCACACATTTCACTGCAACTTTCCTGCAGTGAGCATACCAGCGGCGGGTGTGGGTCACTAGGAGCCACACAACACGCTAACAATAGAAACTCTTTCAAGGCATTCTTAGACTGCACATCACTCTGAGTGCCGGGTAATATTTAACTTCTGAAAAACATAGCGGTTTAGCAAAGCAGATTTTAATGCTAGTGTATGATTTTTTTTCCATTGCTTGTGATGAGTAATATCGCTAGAATAAGCTCTTTACAGTGTATCCCTGTAAATAGTTTTACTACTTCACAGCATTGTGCTTGACAGTCTGGAAAACCTTCGTCAGTCTACTTTAAAGGTCCCATGCTGGGGCCCTTCTCTGCAAATTTTAATTTTGACATTTTCTCCTCAAAATACTGCAAAGATGGTTTATTTCACAATGACTGCATAACCCCTGATTTTAGCCGTGTTCTAAAGAGGCTGTGCCAGTGTTGGTAGTGGCTGTCCACGCCCCCTTCAGGAAGAAGACTCTCCCTGCATCTGTGATTAACTGCGTGGAGCTGAAGAGTCAACCTTCTATTGCTTGTTTCTCTGTAAGTGATCAGTTTACATGGAAATATGGCTGAATTTACAGCACAATCATTGTTTTTAACTTACATTTTATTGGGAACTGGACTAAAAATGGGCTGAGTTTACGGAGCACTAAAGCACAACAGAATCCTATCCTGTCTTTGCGTATTGGTTTCAAATCACCCTTAAAGCTCCCACCATTTTTGACTGTCCCTAAGCTTTACAATTTCCACAGCACCTCTAATCTGTGGGCATATGGAAATAA
Organism: Amphiprion ocellaris; assembly: GCF_022539595.1. NCBI lineage: Eukaryota > Metazoa > Chordata > Actinopteri > Pomacentridae > Amphiprion > Amphiprion ocellaris. Next base: position 18,193,132 of record NC_072785.1, read on the forward strand.
CCAGTAACAATCAAAGTAATCCACTGCAACTTCAATTCCTAAGAGGTGTGAAGTGCATGAAGACTCTTGTGTTCACTCTTGCAGCTAACAGCAGAACAATTGGTGTGTTTTACTCATGGCTCAGACATTTTAGAGTTAGCAGAAGCAGCTCTAGAGAAGAAATAAACCTGGCGGACAGCGAGGCAAATGCTGTTTTTGCATGAAGCACCTTGCCAGTAGCAGGCAGTAGTTTGATCAAGGCAAATATTGGTGCCTCAGGTGGAATAAGAATGGATTTTCACCACATGGGACCTTTAAGAAACTGCTGCCCTACCTTTAGTTGTGTTTACAACATTGGAAACACAATAGATAAGCAGTTCAAACTCAGTTCTTGAAATTTAGACAGGCAACAGGTGAAACTGAAGTTATATAATACTGCAAAGTACAATGTAAAAGTTGTCATTTACATTACAGAGCAGGTGTTCCAGGTTGTGGTCAGAGGCACACTTCCTCTGGTCCTCAGAAAGCTCCTCCACATGGCTGTCGAGGCTGAAGTGCAATCGCGCCAGCTTCTCCTGCATCTCACGCACATGTTCCAGCTGCTCAAAGGAGCACACTTTACCTACAAACAAGACGAGTTGAGACAGACCGGTGTGACTTTTCTGCGGCACAAAGTGTAAACTCTTTTTCAGCAAAGTCAAAAGTATCTTCATGGCAGCACGTTTGTAAAAATAGCACCACAGCTATTTGATTTCAGTCTGAACTGTGTAACAAAGACACTTTTTCAAGTGTCTTTATTTGCAGCCTGTTACTGAATATTCCCTCAGTGGCCAAGGTTGTCTTACCGAAAGCCTGTAGTTTGCCTGAGTGGAAGTCATTGAGGAGGTTGAGGAGGCCTCCCTCCATCTCTCTCACGTCTGAGACATCTGTAAGGAAGGAGTGCTGCAGGGGGGAGGACTGGACTACTTTACTGGGCCCTGCTGGCTGGGGGGCCTTGGGCTTCTCCTTGTGGGGTCTGACGGATAAAAAAACACATAGAAGTAGTTTGTTGTGGTCACATATGTCGACATGTTTAACCCTCATGTCGTCCTGCGGGTCAAAATTGACTCGTTTTAAAGTTTGAAAATGTGGAGAAAAAAAATATATTTACACAGTGAAACTTCTGATGTCCACATTTTCAACATTTTTGGGAAATCTTTGAACATTTTTGGTAGAAAAAAAGAAATGATAAAAATGTTTCTTAAGAACATTCACAAAAAAATCAACCAAAATCCAGCGAATTTCACTGCATTTTGGTTGATTTTTATGTGAATGTTCTTAAAGAAAATATCAGAAGTTTTACTGATATATATGTAATCACTTTAGATATGTTTAGGATTTTTTTTGGAAGATTTTTATTCATTTTTTGAAAATATTTACAAGAATTTTCTTACCAAATTTGGGGGATTTTTAGAAAAAAAATGAAACTTTTAACAGACACTTTTAATGAATTATTGGAATTTTCTTCCTGAAGGTTTTGAAAATTTTTAGAAATTTGAGGAATTTTTTGCTGAATTTTTGGATTTTTTTCAGACAAAGAAACAATATTTTTTCGTGCCTGTAAATGAGGACAACAGGAGGGTTAAGTAAATACTTTTTCTCATTTGTCACATTTGAAGGGGAAATACAGCCAGCTTTGTGTAGTTATGCTTTATAAGTGGTGTCCTAAATGTCCCAGAGTAAGTCTGTTGCTGAATACCAGTTGTACCAGACAGAAACACCAGATTTTGGTGTCTAAAAACACCAAAATCTGCTAACTGATGCTTGAAATCATACACATGCTTCCTACTACATTAACAGGTCGTTTTCTGATATGGTTTATGTGATCTCAGATTACTTAATTTGGCCATTATATGCTCAGAAATGACAAATAAACCCCCAAATATACAAGATGCAGTAGATGTTTTGAGGCTACAGTTTTCCGGAGATACAAACCTGGTGGTCTTTGGTGGAGGTACGACGGCTGTGAACACCTCTTTGGGCTGTCCCGGCGCTCCGATGGATCTCTTATACTTGCCTCTGTTCTTGGGGGAGGGAGGCTGCGGCAGGCCGAGGGAGAAGGTGGCACTTTTGCTGGCAGGCAGGACGGAGAGCTTGCGGGGGTTGATGGGGGGAGGAGGGGGCTGGGGGAGAGACACCTTTGGGCTCCGCTTCTTGCGTTTGTCCTCCATTGCTCTATGTATTTTTCTTCCTCTAAAAAGAAGCTCTCTGGGCAACTCAAGGTGAGGGGGCCACAGCCTCGCTGGTGTACAGGACGTCCTGAAACAACAAAGGTCAGGAAGTTAAAAGCCAGCAGCCTTCCCCTCCTTTTGAGAAAGACTCTGTGGAGGATTCTGACGGTGCCAAAATTAGTGCTGCAGCCCAGGATCCTCCACTCGGCACATTCAGGGATGCTTTCATTAGTTTAACAGCCTCCTTTGGGTAATTACTGCAGTATATCCGTCACTGACATCAACAGTGCTCCCACTTCTAATAAAATGTGACAATTACCACTCACCCCCCTACTTAAATGAAGTCAGAACTTTTTAATGGCCTCAATTTGCTGGTTTTGCTTTCCTGAGAGTGAAACAGTAGCCTTGATGGATATTTTTAGACCAACCCTAAAGTGGAAAGAGCTTGGAGAATATGTGTGGAGGAAGATGCTTTACCGCTGAGTAGAGTCCATTTTCTAACCAAATAAACCAATTACATGAACGATTAAGCAAAAAGGCTACATTGCAATGAGGTTTGTTTTCGTCTCGCATAAGAGAAACGGCAGAGCCTTAGAGGAGCCCATGGTGTGATATTAAATTCGACATAATGTCCATCACTTCCAGACAGAAGGCTGGATGAGAAAATCAATACACTGCATTCTTTCTGAGACTTGTGCATGGTAGGATAGAGGAGTTGAAGGCATTACCCTTATCTTTTAGAAGAAAAAACGAAACATTACAACGTAATGGAGAAAAGGCAACAATTTTTTACAAATGCACAAGAGTGTTGCAAGATCTGCACTCTGTTGCACTGCAGCAGTTGTAGGCTGTACTTTATTCCTATTGCTCGCTTTCTTGTTGTTATGTTAGACAGACATTAAGGCAATTATGATCTCAGCACTGAGTCTGAATAAGGCTTTTTCCCCTGAAACATGGAATCACAGTTAGAATAGCAGTTATCTCCTGAACACTGCACCAGCCTCTCGTCAAAGTAGAGTCCAAAGATGGCCACGACAATAACACACAATGGCAACTTTATACCCCGAAGCTGCATTTGTTATGAGTCTATCAATGCTGTAGCAGTTGTGTCTGAAAAACAACACGTACACAGCTGTTTGTAGCCCCGTGTTGGTAGCATTCGATGTGGCAGAAGCCGTGTAAACAGATTTATCGTCTGTGGATGACACAAATAAGACTTACCGAATCAATTACGCACCAGAGAGCAACGCGGCTGGACACGGCGTCGCATTTCTCCTCCTAGAGATACACAGCGTTTGACTTCACATGAATGAAGATGTAGAAATAACGACGGTGTTGAACGATCCCTGCAGCAGCTGTGTGTAAATTACTGATGAAATGTAAAGCGCGGCAACGATGCGCTCGGCTCGTGTGGAACTGTCGTCTTTATCCCTCTTAAAGAGCCAGTCTGCCCTGCGCGCCGTGCGCCAGGAGGAGGAGGAGGAGGAGCAGCCCTGAAGGTTGCTGACACTGTTTAATCTCATACAAACAACTGCATGCTGCTGAAGGCACCTGGCAGCTAATGGTGGTACTGTGCAGATATCCTACATGTATATTTATATTCTCTATTACAGCCCAGGCGGTTTGCCATTAGGTGACAGACACAAACAGGCCACATGGGGACGCCAAAGATCTCCATCTTTCTTCCCAATTCCACCCTTTCACTGAAATCTACAAATGCCACAATCTCTGACAGTTTCGTGGGTGGTGGAGCTTCGCTAGTGGCATAGACCCGAAACGTATTGTACAACTCTTCTGTTTATAAGTGTAACTGTAAGGAAGAGGAACTGTCCAAACTCTCAGAAAGTGATTGTAGAAGCTTCAGAAGAAATCAGCTGGATTTCCCTTGTAGGTTCTTGAACATCTCTCATCCAAGATTAAGTTCTAACTAACTGACTGATGGTGAGTTAGAGTTTATAGTCAGGCTCGCATGGCCCCATTAACAGCCTTGATGGAATTACATGCCTCAAAGTGTGAATTGCTGTGAAATCAGGTGGTCTCCCAACAATGACAGCAATCTTGGTGATGGAGTTGTCAGTTTACATAACAAAGGATCTGAATCTGACAAGTCAGGAGTGACTCAAGATGTTAATGATTGCGAAACTTTCTGGGGAGAGATGTAATCACTGCATTATAGGTGCTTGATAAGTGGTATCGCAGACCTCCTCCTCTGTTTAGAGATGGCCGCCTTCACTCCTCTCTCAAACCATCTGTCCTCTCTGTCCAAAATGTGTACATTGCTGTCCTCAAAATAATTCCCCTTAGCCTTTAAATACAGATGAACATCTGCATTTAAAGTCTGCACCAGTCGATTTGTAGTAGGATCACAATCATGTGATAGTAGTGTTCACTTACAGTCATCTCGCAATGATACAGAAATCTTTCACAAATCCATGGATCCAGACTGTAAGTAAGTTGCATCACTGCCAAAATCTAATCACTTGGTCCTTGTGTCATTTCTGACCTTCCCTCAAAAATTCATCAAAATACGTTAGTCCTTTTTTAAGTAATGTTGCTTACAGACAAACAGACAAATGTACGCTGATCATCACATAACAAGCACTCAATTACAATTAAAAGCCCTGCAACAAAAATCAATCCAAGTATTAGCAGCAAAAATTTAGTTGAAGCATTAAAGTAAAATTGACTGGTGCACTATGATATCCTGTACAAAATGATTAGATTATTAATATCAAAGCATCAGTGTGTCAGCAGCAGGTTACAGTTGTAGCTGCTGCAGATGGAGCCAGTTTGAATTACCGTATATACAGTTTTATATACAGGGACAGCAGGTAAATCCGGATCATGATTATTGTGAGAGGAAAGGAGAAAAACTGAAGTTCTGATAATGTTTCTATTCTTCAGTGAGATATTGGATCATTTAAACCTTAATAGAAGTGAAACAATGTAAGAACCTCAGAGGGGAAAGCACATGTTGTTGAAGCTGTTAACTCGTGAAATGTTTTGTAACATGTCAGAAGCCAAAAATATTGGAAACCACTGGATTCATCTTTAACAATTACTTGTATTGTACATTATCCAATGTGTAAAGTCTTCACCTTAAATATAAATAGTAGCTGAAGCTGTTAAGTAAGTGCAGTGGAGTAGAAAGTACAATATTTGCCTTGGAAATATATCCGAGTGGAAGTATGAAGTACCTTAAAATTGCACTCAAGTACAGTACTTGACTAAACATAGTTACTTTACACCCCTGGTCATGGTACAAGCTAGAATAATGACTTCTCTATCTCCAAACAGAGTCTATCAGTGTTTCAGTTAATTTTATACAGAAAAACAAGGATGAACTTTGACCTGCTAGTTTGACGGGGGCCAGCTAGAAACATAATCAATACAGAAAACACCTCACAACTCTCAAAACACATGCTTGAAACAGCCTCGAGAGAGCAACAGATGTTCAAAAGACAGGGGAACTGCGACTGTACTTTTAGGGTTAGCGTCTATTTGTGTTTATTAGAGCTTGAAACCTTTAGAAATGAACATAAGTCAGGAGTTAATCAGGAAACAGCACTGAAACTTATGGTCATGGAGATAAAGAGATTATCTTGAAGTGTATAGAACCTGATCTGGTCTGTAAGTGCTCTTTTTTTCCACGTGATAAAAGGAACCTGCGATTCTAAAATTCCTTTGGTGAAAAATGAGTAGCCCCTTATGTGTAATGATTAAATGTAGTTTTGATACAGATATAGTAGGATGTATTGCAAAAACTGCACAGTTTTGTCAAACACTTCCTCCAGTGTAAATCTGTATTTGGCACATTCTTTTTGATTTTTGATTTTTTTTTTGCATTTTGAAAAATACTGTCTGGTTAATTTACAAATTAGGCATTATGTATAAATTAAAATGTTCATTTTGTCCTGGGTAGTCAACTGGCTTTTCCCTTACAGATCTCGTTTCCGCCTGTAACTGAAAAAAATCTGTAGGATTTTTCACTAAGATACTAAATATAATTGATAATCATTGTTAGGTTAATTTTATGCAGGTGAACTGCATGATGGGAACTGTAGGCTCTATTTTTACTTCTGCTGTATAAAGTTCTCAATAATATTAAATTCATGAGCCCACCTATCTGGAACATTAGTCAAATTATACATTTCTCCTCGTGTAATCAGAGTGGATGAATAAAACCAAAACAACCTTTAAAGTAATACAAAAATATTTCTTTTTATTATGGCGGATCAGAACAAAAATGTGACACAAAACGCAGTTTGTAGAAAAAATACGGGGCTCTTAGGCATGTCTGTTTTGTTCCAAAGTGAATGTGACCGACAATAAGTTAAATCTAACTGACTTTCTGGTCCGATGAGCTGTTCGAGTACGAGTACGCCTTTCCTAGGACTATTCTGTCTCTGAGGAGCTTGAAGAAGGCGTAGTAGTTGCTGAAGAGAATCAGGGCCAGCGATATCGTCTGATGCCACTTTTCCGAACATATCAACGAGTAGAGCTGGTAGAATATCATGGCACCTTCCAGGATGATGAGGATGTTCAATATTCGTAAAGGCTTGTTGAAGAAAAACTGGGGGAGGAAAAGGAACAGGATGCAGTCAGTGAGGAGATAAGCTCTGTGTAAACAGCAGCCATTAACATTTACAGTCTCTGTGAAATATCTGGTGTCTGTTCCTTCAGGGATACTCACATAAAAACGATAATGGGACACATCTGATGGAACTGCGACATTATAGTGACCCATGGCTTTATAGACGTTCTTATTATGTTTTACGAGGACTCCCTGTGGCCACATGTACTCTTCAGTCCATCTGTGCGGGAAGAGATGCGCAAATGAGATTTGAATTTGATTAAAATTAGTCTGAAGCCCAGTCATGAACTAGGAGCAGTACGTACATGTGCTGAAGGACGTTGGAGCAGAGTGAAGGATCTACTTTCTGCCAGCAGCCGAGGTGAGCTGCAGCTTTGTGTAGCAGGTCACAGTATCGAGGGGGCAACAAGTGCCTCATAAGGATGACTGATGTACTGACAGACACCAGGATGAACAGCTCACAAGACCACCGCTTATCCACATACTGGGTGCTCTGAAGGACAACACAGGCGGTTGAATTTTAAGACTTTGAGAAGATTCACTAAACGATGAATTTGTGTTTAAAGGGTTACAATTAAGGCTTCAAAGACAGTTTCATACCTTGACAAACCAGACGGGTACAAACGCCACGTAGTAAGCACTGAGCATCGAGCTGACCAGCACCTCCTTCATCCTCCAGTTGAAGTCCATCTTCAGGTACTCCACCTCCTTGCGGATGAGGTCTGGGGAGAGGCAGCAGGCATGAGTCGGCATGGCCTGGACGCCGTACAGCTGGCTGGTGTGCTGCTTCCACGTCTCCTTCAGCACAGTCAGGTAGTCCCGACCCCGGCCCACGCTGCCCACCTCTTTGGAGCCGAGGCTGGCGATGGGGGAGAGCGGACCTGCTCGCCGGAAGTCACAGCTCAGCCGGAAGAACGGAATATACATCCCAAATCTGTGGAAAGCAACAGTAACAGTGACCTTATAATGGACCTGAAGCATTCCATCCAATTGATCCCTCATCGGATGAATTCACAATATAGATCATGATACTGCAACTGCTACAGTAGTAATAGTAAACTAAATCTATCTGTTTGGAGTCATTGATCTTAGTCTTACCTATTCACAATGCTTTTATATTTACACAAACTGTAATTCCCTGAATGCAAGTATTTGAGCTGACTACAGTAATTTTCACTTTCATTGACCTGCATAAAAACAGCTGGATGAAACTAACACAAGTGTCATATGTCAAGCAGTGTTTTTCTTGGAGTGCTTAACTTCTAATGCTCTATTGATTGCATCCTAAAGAGCATCTATCGACATTAACGTCATGGATTTAGTTGCAAAGCCAAAAACCTCATCACCACCACTTTGGATGCATTTCAGTCAAATGAAAAAGGAAAGCTCAATAACTTGAAGCAAGCAAGTTTCTAGATTTGCATTAGAAGGCAGCGGTCAAAGGCACTAATACCACTAATGTAAACCTTAAAGGAAAAAAAAAAACTATAAAAATTGTTTATAGCAACTGCTTTTGGCTTATGTTACAAATAACCACTAATTTGATTGTGAAATCCTTGCTAGGTGATTTCCAAAGGTCATTTATATTGGAAATATCTGCAAATGCAGGGATTGTGGGTTATAGTACAGTCCAAACAAAACATCCTGTCAAACATGTCAGGAAATAAGTAGTACATGATTCAAGTTCAATTTCAAACTGCATTAATGTCATTTAGAAATGTCCTTATTTTTGAAAGAAAAGCATTTTTTTTCAATGAAAATAACATTAAACTAATCAGAAATACAGTCTAGACATTGTTGATGTGGTAAATGACTATTCTAGCTGGATACAGCTGATTTTTAATGGAATATCTCCATAGGGGTACAGAGGAACATTTCCAGCAACCATCACTCCTGTGTTCTAATGCTACATTGTGTTAGCTAATGGTGTTGAAAGGCTAATTGATGATTAGAAAACCCTTGTGCAATTATGTTAGCACATGAATAAAAGTGTGAGTTTTCAAAGAAAACATGAAATTGCCTGGGTGACCCCAAACTTATGAATGCTAGTGTATCTTTATTACAATTGTTTTCTAACTCATGTGGTAGAGAACCAATGACAGCAGACACATCAGCAAGGCCCACTGTAGCTTCAGCTGTGTAACACCAAGTTTAAAACACAAGTAGTAGCAGTGAAAAAAAAAGGTTCAACAAATGAATTATTGGAAGGAGACTTTGACTGCCCTTCAGCTATTCAGTGAGAAATTTAATAGCTGATCAGCCTGAGATCCATTCATCAGCCTAGCATGTAGTTATTATGAATACAAACATCTTTGCTCTTGATGACGATACTTACGGGTAGCAGAGGAAAAGAAGGCTGAGGACCGAATAGGTTCTAAAGAGGTAAATGAGGGAGCGGCACAGGCTCCAGCCCGTCAGCGTCAGCACCGCAAACCGTGCCATCACTAGAAAGATCGAGTGAGGGAAGGAGAGTTTCCCACTCTGTGATGCCTGCAAAAGAGAAGAAAACAGAATAGTCACATGTATGGATACAAGTTTTCCATGAAACCTCTATTAAACACACAACCATGATCTAAGATGTATGATAGAAACAAAGCAGTAAAACTGGACTAAAAGGGAAAAATGCCACCGTATATAACAATCACATCAAAAGAGAGGGTTCCAATCCATGTATTTGAGCCTTGTATCTAATACACAACAATGTAGCTTGTTAGATAACATAATTAAATGTACTGAAAGACAGGGGTGAAACAAACACTTAATTGTGAAAAGGATAAAGCCAAGAATTTCATTCTTACCTCTTTAACAATTGCTGCTATTAATCTTCTTGCCAGTATGATGATTGTGAACACCAGCATGTTATAATCAATGAGGTGAAAGTTCTGTAAATAACGACATGGATTTAGGATTATTGCTCGCATCATTATTATGTTAGTAACAGTTAAGACTGCCAGGAAGAAATGCACATTACAAAAGTAGTTGCTTGTCCTCCTTAATCACATTTTTCAAATATATTTACAATCTACCAAGACTTTTATCATCCTCACAGCTCGTACTGTCCATTTTCTCTATGTTAAACAACATCCACTGCCTTTGTGTCTATTCAAGAGAAAGGACCATTTCTATTTGTTTCCCGGTTAAAGGGTTGTTTGGACAATTTTCTCTTATTAGAACTGAGGATAAAGAAATAGAGAGTCTCATGTTCTGTACAAACTGTGAAGACTTTTGCAACAAATTTATGAATGTGATATTACGCTGTTTAAATAAAGCTGACCTGAACAGAAATAAACTAATCATGCGCTACAAACACAAACATGATCGCTAACACTTGACCACTCACCAGTGATGTGTGTGAGGGAGGGTGTGATGGCGGGTACCACCACACCGTCTTGTAGATGTTGACATAATGGACAAAGAGGGCAATGAGGTGGCAGAAGAAAAGATGCAGCTCGAACAACACGTTTCGATCCACAGACAACTCGGGGATCTTACAGTGCTTCAGAGGAACCACAGTCTGAGCAGCGAGCGGAGGGCTGGACATGCAGGTTCCCGAGCCGTTCCTGCAGACACAACAGGCAGCGTAGAAGAAGTCATTTTAGAGCCTTTCATCATGACGGAGCCCGCATTAGAGGCAAACATCAGGCTGCAATTTACTCACCTCGTACGAGATCGCACCCCCGTGACTGGGGAGCTGGTCGTGTGGTTGCCATTGCTGACTGAGCCCGGCTCACTGCTGAGTGGAGATCTGCAGTACGTGGTGCGATTCGCCCCTCTTCTTCCACCTGCCATCGCAGACACACCCACAGCTCAGTTCTGTCAGCTACGTGTCTGGTGTGATGACTTCTCTCCTTATCTTTTTACCTGTTTACACAAAGGCAGCAAATCAGACACAATGAGAGGAAGAAAGATGTCGAATACCTACCAAATATGTTACACTAATTTGGTAATGAGTGGTCCCTGATTCGCATCTCGGCCTTCCTGGGATCTTTCTGTATGGAGTTTGCATGTTCTCCCTGTGCATGTGTGGGTTTTCTCCAGGTACTCCGGCTTCCTCACACAGTCCAAAAATATGTTGAGGTTAATTGATCATTCTAAATTGTCCATAGGTGTGAATGAGAGTGTGATTGTTTGTCTGTATATGTGGCCCTGCGATAGACTGGCAACCTGTCTAGGGTGTCCCCTGACTTCGCCCTAAGTCAGCTGGGATATATGCTCCAGCCCCCCGTGACCCTAATGAGGATTAAGCAGTGTAGATAATGGATGGATGATAAGGAGTGTAGATGGTTTTCATCAGTCTGTGGTCTTCTGTAGTAGGATAGATTATACAGGTACTGTATAAGCAGCCTTGAAAATAATTATTAGACCACTCTTTTCCGCTTCCTATTTTGCAGAACTGTCTTTTCTTGTAATTGACAGCTGTTTTGCTGATTCTCCAAGTCAGTCAGCAATGGTTCTCTTGCTGTATTTGTCTCCATTATGCACCAAGACGGCTTCTCGTCATCTCACAATTCCCTTCTTTTGTAGGCATTTAGTAATAATCTAGTTTGTTTTTATTTATTTTTTAAAAATAAATCTGTTGATTTTACATGTAGAAATTATGCAAAGAATAACATTCAAAAAATTTGGGGACATCTAGTGCAAATGTTTTTGGCTATGAAGTGCAAATTTAGAATTTTCGAGGTTTAAAAGATAATTTTACAACATTATTTATTGCATGTATTGATTCTTACAAGTCTTTTAGAAAATGCTGTATTCACTATGACATACAAAATGAAACAAAATGAGCATTTTGAAAGTGAAACAAACCAAAAAGCAGGGGGTCTAATCATTCTTCCCAAAGCTCTGTTTTAATCAATGAGCGCATGAGACGGACCTGACAACAAAACAAGAGGTGCACTGAGCCAAAACAAACACAACACAAAAACATCTCTTTAGCCTTAAGATTTCACTGCTATTAAAATGCCAAACTAATCAGATTAGACCTCCAAAAAAATCCCCCCCTCATAAATATTCATTGCCAACGGCTGACGTTAAACAAGTTTGCACTAGCATAGCATTCCTTAATATAGTGCAAGTTTTGCGGAAGCTTGGCACTACGAGCTAGCTAAGTAGGTACATCATTAGCTTCTCTCCAGGCTCCAAAATGTCCCCAGAGCCGTGTATGTTTCCCACATGGGGCACATGGCGAACACAACGTGGGCCAACACAATGAGGGACGGACCCCAATCTGTCCGCCAAGACCATGCTTGATTAAATATCAAGACTGAGGCCTAAGCTAGCAGAGTCTCTGCCCAGCTAGCTAGCATCCTACCTACCAAACAGGCTAGACAAGAAAATGTAGGCTTACCAGAGGCAGGGTCTGCTGTCTGAGTTAGGAGCTGTTCTGCTGCATGGACAGGGAGCTAAACACAACACATGTTCACTATGTTTATTGAAATACTGCCGTGTTTGTCACTGATATCAGCGAAGACACTCATTGTTGATGTGAAACTAGCCGCTGATAGATGGGGGGGCGCGGATCTGTTAGCGATCTGTGGGAGGAGAGTCTGTTAAAGGGATATTCCGCAAATATCCAGACAGCCGCAGCAAGAAAGACAGAAAAACAAAACAAAACAGTATTTACACTAATGTTACATGTAATACTACTGCAGGAGTGTTTTGGACATTTCGTTATTCACAAACACGGTTATATGAAGTGAGGCTAAACCTTTTTTTCTTTTCTGTTGAACTCTGCTACTGCTCTAATAGACTGGCTGTTTAAAAACACCAGATTTCTGTCGTTATGCAATTACATGTTATTAAATATTAAATAAGTAAATACATACATAAACAACGAAATAATCCATGAAATAAATCCTGAAATAAATACCTTATCGGGGAATAAATCTAATATTTTTTTTTCATTTTGAAAATGATCATTTATTTTTTTATTACATAATGCCATCATCTGCATTGCAGTTATGTATTAATTGCCAGATAATGTATTTATTTCAGGATTTATTTCAAAGCCATAATTATTCATTTCAATATTAAACAAATAAATATAATATATAGGACTACTTTTATTTAATTCAGGATGCTTTTCTTTCCCTATTACCACTTTTACATTACATTTATCTATTTATTTCCTGAGTATTTATTTCAAAGCCATAAACATTTATTTCAACAGTAAACACATACATACATAGGACTACTTTTACTTGCTTTTAAAATAATAATGCTAATTATTTATGTATTTATTCCGATTTATTTATTCCAGGATCTATTTTAAAGGTATATTTATTTTTGTATGTACTCATGTATGTATTTAATATCTAAATAAATGATTGACTTTGACATAAATCAATTAGGCAATAAATATATGAACAAATGCAACACTTATTTTTGAAAAAGGAACTACAAAGGAAAAGGATTACCTTCTTATTTTGTAATGCCACTTTCATATTTATTTACTGCCTACTTTCAACATCGTTTTCAAATCCATATATATTTTTGTTATTAGAATATTTATATATAACAGTAGTATAAAGCACTATTCCATTTATGTTTTAACTACTTACTACTGACCAAATTATGCTTAAGTCTCAATGTGTTCTCTATAATTCACTGAATAAAAAAAATACGTAATAACAATAAACATCTGTATGAACATATTCAAGCTAGTCAGAAACCCATTTAATGCCTTCATTAACATTTTGCTACATAAATGACTTACAAATGTATAAAGTGGGAAAAGAATGTGGCCTTTATTATTTTTTTAAAAATTGTTTTAGGATATATTTAAATCTGCAAATCCTCAAACCATTTATTTTTCTGCTACAGAACTATAAAGTCTGAATTTCTAGGTCACCACTTGGGAGTACCTGCACTTCACTGATGCTAGTTGTGCCACACCGAACACCATAACGTCGTTTCCTGTGTAGTCAGATGCTGCATAAATTTAAAACCCGTTTGCCCTGTACTTACTGCTCTATATGCTGTGTGAGATACATGACAGAAACAAGTCCAAACCAGAGAACCTATACTACATTAAATAAGGATCTGTACATCTATAATGTAGGACAAAAGTAAGTAGAAAAACTATTAATCTAATTAGATGTAATATTTACTTAGTGAAACCATAGCGTTATCCTAAATCATGCTGTAAATACCTACATTCCACATCTGGAGATTCAACCACATGTTAAATAAAGACAGTGATTTACAGTAAAAAAAAAACAACAACTTTATTTTCATAAGACAAAATTGCTTTCAGTGTAAAAATATTTAACTCTGGACACATTGAATAAAAAGGATAAAATTCTTGTAGAGTCAACGATCACTAAAAATTTCGTCTTTAACAGCATAAGACTATTTTCTCTTTCAATAAAGCAGCTATCAGTCAGAGACCCAGCATGGCCTCTGCTCTTTCCAGGGACTTTCAATGGACCTGATGAAGACAGAAAGAAGATTTAATCATCTCAACAGCAACATTCAAGGAAAGCACTACCATCTGCGATTGCTTTTCAACTGACCTTAAAGGCCTGGTACGGCAGAGTTCGATTTATCATTTGCACCTACACAGTTCTCTGACAACCTAGGAGGAGAAAAAGAAATGAGATCTTGGACACACAAGTGCCAATGTGCATACAGTGGGCAACACACATGCAAAACTAATTTAATACTACAAAAAAAATATCATGCAACTCAAGCTGAAGGGTTTTTTTGTCCACCAATGGGATATTTTAACGTTTTGAGTGCAACTACTAATTTTCATTAATCTACAGTCTATAGAAATTGTCAAGATGGAAATAGGTAAGTATTGAGTGAAATGAATGGACAATTATTGGTTTTATTTGAGCAAGAGTTGCATCACAACCATATCTGATTGTTTTGTGCGGCTTATTTTGCTCGGAATAACTACTGATAGCATAATTTTACACTTCAATGTTTTTGATATGTTTTGGATGACTTGCATTACTTGATGTTTTGCACAGAAAATAAAACAAAAATCTAACAAATGAGTGTTGGGGTTAGTTTTACCTTCTTGTGGCGATCTTTAGGCTTTTAGAATCCTCTCCTCTGCGATATTTTTCTTTTATAAAAACCAGCCAGCATGACTTTGCATCAAAGTCAAGTAAGATTCCTGTAAGCTTGATTTGAAATACTGTTGAAATTCAGTTATTTCAAGTGGCTTAAGATACATTGCTCTCTTGAGAGCTTGAAGAGATACACTAACTAAAGGTTAATGACATTACATGTTCAAGCACTATATCATTCTCAAGTCAAACATGTATTTGGCAGCACATTACCTCAAGGAATGATGAGCTTTATTTTTTTTTTTTTTGAAGGTGGCATTACAAGTGTCATTTAGATAAGTTTTGAAAACAGACGAAGAGGATAAGCTCATTGTCAAAACACTGTTTTTGTTTTAAAAAAAAAAAATCAGGCTGACGTGTATACATACAGCTTAATCAGCATTGTTGAGAACAACTAAGGACCATTTTCACAAGGTGAAGGCATTCCTTTGGTACAACAAAGGCAAAATACCATGTTTAGATTGATTAAAAAGAAACTAGAAACTTTATTGAAACACGCACTGCAGAAAAACATTTTGGGATATGTTTAGTATCCTATTTAGTCAAAAGTACACAAGCATTATGCATTTTGGAGACGGCACGACTTAAAGCATACACAGTTGTCCTAAGGTTATGTACAAAATATTGAGTTGGCTGCAGCCGTCCTTACACACAGTAAGGAGTTAATCCTTCAAGCTTTACAAGAATTAGTCGATCATCAGTGATGATTTTGCAAGTAATAGAACGACTTTTCAGAAAATACCAATTGTAAAGGTGGCAAAAATAGAGGCCTTTATTCTTTTTCAAGTGGATTTCTACAGTATTTTTGAAGATTCATTAACTTCACACATGACTAGATTTTGTAATCTAGTAAAAACAAATAAGACTTTTAGTTTTAGTCAAAATAACTCGGGGCTATATTGGATTCTGTGACTAAATCCGTTTTAGTTCTAGCAACTTTACATCGAGGCATTATGAATAATTTTTGTCCAGTCATGAAGGACTTTTAAAATGCAGCCTATGTAAGTAGTTTATCGCCACAATCACAGTTTGTTCAGGAACCATTAACTGAAAATTACAACCATCAAATATCACTAAAATGTCACTGTTGATTCTTTTTTTAAGTTTGTCACTAAGACCTAACTATGCAACTGAAAAACATTAAATGGAAACAGTTAAACAATGAAAATAACGTTGCGTTCGAGTTTCTCCTCTGGCATCCTATGATACATCCAACAAAACGTCTCTATTGAGTTTAAAAAACAAAAATAAACCATAAAAAAAGGGAACAAACGAGAGGGAAATTACTTTTGAAAAGTTATGCGAGTTACAATCGGAGACAGTTGCCGTAGCAACTCTCTACCAGTAGTCGTTCAGTATCTTCCGTAGGGATGCTCTCTGTACGATCCCTTTGACTGCCTAGAAGGGGGGGCTTTGCCTCCAGTCCCGGAGTTGGACCATGAATTGTCCCAATCATCTTGACCTACAACAATTGAACAGAAACAAAGACAAAAAAATATAAAAACATCAGGTAATGTTCAGAGTGAAGACAGAAGTTCATTTCAGGTAGTGTGTGTTTTCTGTTAGACAGCAAATGGATTTCACATTTTAAAACTTACCATAAGGCTCATATGACTGATCCTGTGCTTCACCGTGTCCATAATCGTAATATTCAGTATCCCTGATGGCAGATCATAAACAAAAATGTCAAAACAATACAGCCCAAATTTAAATACAGGGTAAAACAGATAAACTAAGTTGTAAATAAGAATTTTGACTCACGCAGGTGCAGACTGCTGATTATAATAACTGTCATATCCCTCATAGGAAGGCTCTGCATATGGCTCTTCATATGAAGGCTAAAGAAAAAACAACAACAAAAAAAAAACAATGTTAGGTCAATCATAACTATTGTGACAAAAGAATGTCACATTAATTGACGCATTAATTTCAGCAAAGGATCACAACCACTTAGCTAGGGGCAATTCACATGACATGCAGAAACATGATTCAGGAAAATTACATAATCGTCATAGGCATCAGGTTTGGGCTGTGATCCTGAGGGAGGAACCTGGTGTTGCTGGTGGGTCATTCCCCCGGAGGGAAGCATCCTTGGAGCCCCTGCTGCAGGTGGTCTAGAGCGGGCCGCTGATCCTCCTCTGTTAGGAGCAGAGGGTAGTCCACCCCGACCAGATGGTGCACCTCTCGGACCGTTGCCTCGTCCTGGTCCTCCCCGTGGAGCTCCACCACGCATTGCTCCTCGAGGGCCCCCACGTGGCATTCCTCGGCCCCTGTGGAACATTAGACAAGTTGTAAAGTGTGATTATCTACATGAAACTGCTAAGCAAAACAAGGGACTATGAATATAATACCAAACACTAAAAAAATTGGTTGTGAGTTTTAGGTCAACATGATTGACTCCAGTGAGGTGGTGAGAGAGGAGGGCTCTGGCCAAACTATCGTCTCGTCTATCATCGTAAATTCCTACCACCCTCTGCATCAGACTGAACTCCTTAAGCAGCGCCTTCAGCAATAGACTGGTACATCCTAGGTGTAAGAAGGAGCGTTTCCACAGGTCGTTTATTTCAGCATCTGTCAGACTGTACAATGCCGCATTATAAACTTCACTGTATACTGTTTACTGCTGCACTTTTTTTCTTCCCCCAATTTACACGTGCATCCACCTACTTATGTGCAATAACTGATACCTCATCCTCTTGTATATAGTTTCTACACGGTATTTAAAAAAAATAAAATAAAATCATCTGTATATAATGTTATCTGCAATTTTTGCACCGTGTTTTTTTTTTCCTTTCTCTTATTTATTCTTGCACTGCCTTTATACTTTTTCTTTGGAGCTGCTGTAACGGCGAACTTTCCCCACTGTGGGATCAATAAAGTCCATCCTTATGATTAAAATGAGAAAGTCTGTGTGCTTCTGTACATATGATGTGATAATGTGCAGCATTACAAGATAGCTTTATAACCGATTCAGCACACACCTTGGTCCTCCAGCGCCGGGTGGTCCACCTCTGCCTCTTCCTAGGTGACCACCTCGCCCTCTGCCCGAACCATCCTGAGACCCATTCAGGAAGTTAGGATCCATGTATGGGTCGTGCTCACCGGGTTCCTAATAACAAGACCAAAACAGTTAAAAGATGCACGCATCGTGGTGGAGCTGTTTGATTAAGTTAAAATGTTTCCATAGTTGGTGTGTAAGAGGCCAAGCATTAGTCGCTTACTGGGATAAGGAACTTCTTGACCTCCTCCATGGCATGAGCCATGCGCATATAGGCTTCTGGTATGGGTGCTGTGACCTCAATGAACACATGCAGCTCCATGGCCAGGTGAGCGTATTTAGCCTCACCGCCCTTCCTAAGCTCCTCTTCCTGAGGAGTACACAAAATGCAAACTCTCACACAAATATTCAGCCACATGAATAATACAAACTAATATTTTTTTGATCATGCTGCAAATATAACATTTCTACACCCACCTTATTCTTGTCCCTCATGGAACCTTTACCCAGAACTGAAATCTTTGCCCCAGTCTCCTCCTGGAGTCTCTTGATTGTGCTTCCCTGTGGTCCCAAAAGCTTTCCCACAAAGTTAACCTGTAAGAAAAGATTTGAGCATGAATTGCAGAACTGCATCACTTCATTTCAAGCATTTTAGAGAGAAGGATACAAGTCAAAAAATTCTTTGAACTCCACAACAGTTTCCACATCTCCCATCATGACTGTTTTGACTGCAAAGCCGTTCATGCAGAAACGAGCTTAGTCGGGCACTAGGCGCATGACTGACTAATTTAGGGACAGGAAAGCTAGCAGATTTGAGCGAGTTACCATTGGATACACAGGATTAGTAGACCAAATTTATTGTTACGCTTTAAGACATTGTACTGACAAAGCCAAAATCTCCAAAGTAAAAGACGTTTAGCATAGATAAACTAAACATAGCTACTTCAGTTAATTTGTAAGGTGATGTAAGAAAGAGGTGCAGTCCTGCAATGAAAAAAAACACACAAGGGAAACACTTACCCTTGGGTACTGCTTGGTAGGAATGAGTACTCGCTCTTTGAGTTTCAGATTCTTGGTAGCAAACAGGTCCAGATAGGTCTCTTTCTCTGGCTCCTTCTTGGGTTCGCCTTTCTGGATCCTTTCAATCTCTGCAGGTTATAAACATATTTTTAGCATGTGCAATTACCAAGAAACTAAAAACACACAAAAGTATTTGCAAATGTAGCCAGAAACTGGCTCCATCTCAGGTGATCATGATTCAGGCTGCACACCAGTCCAAACAAAGCTCCTTTGTGGTTCATTGTCACCCCCTCAATATCAAGCACTTGAACCATTGACCACCAAACACTTTGTAGCTTTGTGTCTACCTTACACAATATAATTGCATTTATGTAATGCATGAGGTACAAATAAACGTAGCTAGTCGTTGACACTCGGCGTTAATCAATGAAGTCTTAGTTACGTATAGCTAACTGAGACTACTGTATACACAGAACATATTTATAAAGACATTTAATGATTAAGATAAATTCCAGGTGTGTTAATTCAACAAATCGTGACATATTCACTACGAAAGGTGTTTGACCCACATCTCCATCAGCCACGTGTTTAATGCGCCATTGTTCAGGCCTCAGTTAATGTCGGCCAAGAAGAAAAAGAAGCTAGGCCTCGCGCCGGGCTAGCGTTGACAAGTCAGTTAGCCTTTATGCTAACAAACATCCACATTACCTGCAGAGATCAGCTTCATGGCGTGTGTGAACGATGAATCCAGGCTGTCCTTCTCAGCCAAGAGCTCCGGGAGGTACTTTGTGTCTTCCATTTTGGTTTGCTTCTGTGCAGGGCTTGACTCTATGGCGGACTCAGAGGTGTTCTTATTAGCACTCACTTGGCTCATAATGCACCGACGTAGGCGGATGAACTGAACGAAGCCTCGCTCGGTTCGCTAGCTTCGCTTTCGAAACCAAACTGATGGTGGGAATAAGACGCCGGTTCCCGCGTGTGTTCGGTGGAGCTGTAGGGCCGCGCCGGTGTCTCTCCGCTACGAGTCCTTGTGCTCTCCTCGGCAGACAAAGGAGGGATGGCGTAGCTGCATTTGAGTCTGATGGAGGAGGAAACACGGGAGGAGACAGTGACGTCACCGCCACAGCCGCCATGTCCAGTGTGTAGTAGAGACAAAGTGCAGGACAGAAGCTTCCCCAGGTTCACTCTTTGCTTTGTAGTGACAAAGCTCCAACAGACCAGTCCTGCTGTATGAACTCGTACTACCAGATATTACTTGGAATCAGTGCAGTCAGACACAGAACCAGACATTTCTGGTTATGACCACAGTCTGTATCCTCCTGTTGCACCTGAGAAAGAAAAACTGAGTAGATTGGAAGTTTTGGGGAAGATTCACTGCTTGTCTGACTTGCATTTTTCTTGTCTTTCAGTCTTGGACACATGAAGCCTTTATATGCTTTTCATTTCTCTTGTGGCCGTTCTAACTGGGGTTTCATTAAGTCAGTAAAAAGATCTGGGATGGAAAAGCACAACAGACATAAAAAAAGATCAGGGGGAATTACATTTTTAATCTACATCTAGCCAGTGCGTCATTGAAACACAGCATCCCTGTGCACTTCAGACCTACAAAAACTGGTTCACCTTAAAGATAAAGCACCCAAACACAAGCTGATCAATGTATTGCTTTTTCATGGGATGCCAACACTGCTCCCAGTAGACCACACATTAAACAACACATTCAAATCTGTGCAGTCATTATTTTGTACTTTTTGAAGATTCTGTATATATTCATTTTTGATATTATGCAGATCAAAAATGTCAACATAACAGTGAATGTATATTCTACAAATAAATAGAGCATGCATATAGAAGACTATATTTCTACTACATCTAAAGCCCGTTGAAGTGATGTATTTTTCAGACATGACCTCCGTTCTGTTAGTCTGATGCAACTGGAGATGTCAGCTTCATGCATTTCTACATTTTCTATAATGTAATTTGAAATGATTTCCTATTATTATCTCATTGACCACCAGGCTTTCTTAATCTTTACCTCACAAATTAGCCTACAAACATGAATGAGTTAGTGCAGGTCTAGCCCTGGGAGGAGCATTGTGGGTATTACAGAGATATAATACAGTTATTGCAGCACAGGGTCCTCTTTGCTGGGAAACCTGAAGACATATCTAGGGTCCTGATTTTACACCGGTTTCTGCAGTGCAGTGCATTGCCATTGCATTTAGTCAACGACAGTAAAGATTATTTGAACTGGAAAATACAGCATCTACCTTTCTTTGAGCCGTGTTTATTATAAATATTTTATAGGTTATTTCCATTTATTCTATCTTTTTAGCTGAGATTTTAATTCAGAGGGGCTTTGCAAAAATCATCCAGGAATAATTTGCTCAGTCATTATTGAAAATAATTCACAAGCCCAGACATGAATAACATCTACTGACCAATGTTTTGCTGAATGAACTCATCTTACATTTCCTGTTCGACTGCACAGGATTTGCTGTGATCATGCCTGTCAGGTCCTATTGTTCTCCTCTGTCTGCCTTCGAGGTGGAAACTCCAGTTGGATTTGTTAATGTGGTTTGAAGGGGGGCTTGACCTGATGAGGAAAGTTCATCAAGTCTCAATGTGAGATTCATGTGATCACCAAGGACCATGGCTGCAAGCAGCAAGACTTAAACCAACTCTCCTGTTAAAAATCCCAAATGTCAGTCATTTTAAAACTTACAGAAAATATAAAATCCATGTGTATATATTTAAAAACAGTGGAAACTATAGTAGCTGTAAATATTAAATGTCCTGATTGGAGTCTGCATGTTGAACACCTAAAATCAGTGATGCATAATAATACATATTCCACATTTATTCATTGACTTGTGTATGTGTGAGCAGGTTTAAACAGCACAAAAAGAAGGGTGAGTGTATTATAGTTTCTAATATGCTGCTGTGTAGAATTCAAAATAGGACATTTGTGGATATTTTCTGTTTATGATGCCGAATATGTAAATCTATGCTCAAAAATGATAGCTCCTGTTTACTGCTCTGCCCTCCAGGATAAGCACAACGCCACAAAATATTCAAAAGGAAGATTGTAACTTGAAATAGCACTGGCCATTAAATCAGCCCCACAAGAAAAATAAAACATTTGTTGATTTATTTACAGTGATTTATAAAGCATCGACACAATTCGTTTTTTCATAAATAAAAATAGCAGAAAACAAGTTAAACTGGGCTGACAAATGTGCTAAACAAAACACCAGCATCATTTTATATCGGTGTTTTTCATTCTTAATAGCGGCTGAAAGTAAACAGGTGAATTATTTCAACGCGATATATTTCCCTCCATCATTCCCATTACAAAAATTCTCATTAATTTATGACACGATGCATCTTGTGAGACATCAATGTAATTTAAGTAATCTGTAATCAACCAGACAGCTAGTTCGTAAACACTTCATTCAACAAATAGAAAAGCAAAATTCACTTGTCAGTAATCGGTGCCTTCGATAAAAAGGCCACTTAAACTGGCCGAGTAGATTTTCCAGTTCCATCGAACCAGGAGTGTGATCTGCCTCTGAAGGTATCGTCAGATATCAACGATGGCAAATATTTCTGGTTTTTCTTTATCGTGGATCTGCATTGCAGAGTATGTGATGGCTTTCACCTCAGTTCCCTGGAATCACAACACAAGACATAACAGTTACAAGAGTTTTATTCCAGTTATGTATCTTTTATTATTAATTTGATGTAGTTGTGTCGACTCTACCTGTGGATGCTTTGCCACAGAGAATTCTTCACCCCACCTTTTACAAACAAAAGGAAAAATCAGGTGTGAGACAGCAGCAGCAAGAAAAATAAAAATTATCAGTATAAGTGGCCTTTGTCTCTGTAGAATCTATGCAATCTCTTGTATATGACAGAGAGAAAGTTTAAGATTTAGTCTGAATTTCTCTTTTCATGATGATCTTGGAGATCAGAGCATGAGTTTAGCAATCACAATGAAAACCTTCACACACAAAGATAAATATAAAACATATTACTGTATAAAATAGTGTTGATTAAAAAGAGTATGTTCAGAAAACTGAATTTTCAACATGTGCTCACCCCCATTTGCACTCACCACCGTCATGTTACTGAGAAAAGAAAACCAAACTTACCCAATGGAGCGAATCTTGAACCGCATTCTATCAATGTGCAAAACTTTGACCTCCTGTTGAACAGATACAACACAATTATGAGCCAATAGTAGGGTAAGAAATTAAATAATGAAAACATAAATTAGGAGTCAGAGCAAAGCAACTTGCAGCCTGTGCTGTTTTTGGAAAAACTGATAATACTGTTGAAAGAAAGGACAAGAAGTTGATGTGTTTATAAAGCCCTGAAAGAGATCCTTTGCAGATCCAAGCAAGCTAAGCTGTGAACAGTCAACAGCAAAAATGTATTTTAGCCACCTGAAAAAACACAACTAAACAAAATTTGTATCAGTGGAACTGTGCACTATATTAAGAATATTTTTACAGCTTCAACTTGCCATCAGACAGCCCTTTGTAATGGAGCTGAAACAGTTTTACCTCTCCCTCTCCTCACACTTATCAGACTTCACAAAAACATAGGGGACTTGCTGGCACCAAAAAATGACACCAAAGTCGGGACAATAACACAATTTTGTCAACTTTAAAGAGAGCACAGGGCAACATAAATGCTTTAGTTCTCCATCAGACAGGTAAAGCTTTGAACATATTCAAAATATAGCACACACTTAAACTGACTTTTATAGCTGGGCCTTTTTTAGGTGTCTATAGTAAGTCTTGCTGTTGACCTTGTCCAAAGCAGTTCATTGCTTAGCTTCCATCAATGCTGGTCTTCCTGTCTGTTACTCCAAACCGAAGACACGCCACTTGTGACCTACTGCAGGTTATATACAGCCCCACTTCGAATAAACTGAACATTCCCTTTACGTTAGAACTGTTACAAGTTAAAAGTCAATTATAAGTCATTTATTTTTACTACTGAATGGGGTATATTTTACTGTAAATCTTTTACATGTCAGAACAAAACAAAACATTGTTCAAAAAATTGGGTTAAACTCAAATATTGAAGACTTCTGCAACTTTTCTGCATCAAACATGTAGATAGCAGCTGCGGTACATGTTATTATGCATTTTGCACACATTGTGAAATGATGGATTCATCTATGCATCAAGCAAATTGTGTTATATACAGACATAAGGCAGGGAAACAGCCAGAGCAAGTATCAAATCAACTGGAGAGCTGGGACAGACAAACAACTGTTTACAGTTATAAAAGCAAGATGTCACACACTTCACAAGTGACCAACATACTCACCCTGGGAACAAAGAAGAGATCTGCACAAAACTTATATAACCAGTCATCTAGGAAGTGGAAGAGAAGAGACTCCATGTCTTCACCTTTTGAGAAAAAGAAGAAGAAGATTGTAGTTAAAGTGATGTCGAAACAGCATAACATTATGACCACCTGCCTAATATTGTGTTGGCCCCCCCTTTTTTGTCAAAAATTCTCTGAACCATTGGGCCTGGACCAGAGAACCTCTCAGGGTGCCCTATGGAGTCTGGCACCAGGACATTGGCAGTGGATCCACTGGGTATTCTGGGATGTGCAGTGGGGCCTCTGTGAGTCAGACTTGTTCCCCTGCATCCTGTTGATGCTTGATCAGAATGGGGTCTAGGAAGTTTGGAGGTCAAATCAACGTCTCGGATGACTGTCATGTTCCTCAAGTTGTTCCTGATTGTTTGATGATTTTGCGATGTGGCTGGGTGCATTTTCCTGCGGGGGCCATATGCATGAGGCAGTGTGCTTGTTCCTGGACAATGTTTATTTGGGCATCTAAGTCTCACCAACACGGATGCCAAAATCCAAGATTTTCCAGTAGAACACCACATAATACCAATATGTTCAATGTTATTCACTTCACCTGTCAGAGGTCATAATGCTGGGGCTTATCGGTGTATGCTGTATACCGACATATATGAATAAAGCTGCATTTTAAGGTTATTTTATAGTCACTGGTCAAAGGATTGTCTGTGTGCTTGTCACATTATCTGATCATTTTCCTTTAAAGCCACACCTGCCCTGATTAACTCTGCAGCTGAGAATCCGTCACCAGCTGAACAGATCAAGAAGTTTTTCGTGCACAATTTAACCCTTTTCATACCAGAACAATATAAAAGAAATGTTAAACTTCTGTCAAACTCAGATACTGCATTTACATTTTCCTTTAGTAGGATTAAAATACTGGAAGTATTAATATGGCTTGTGCTGGACTCTCACCCTCTGATTCCACTTCAACGGTATCAAGCGGCTCCACTGTTTCTGTGTCGGTCATGTAGCCAAACATTCCCATCGCACACTGCTCAAAGGCTTCCTCTAAAGAGTCTCCCCAGGAGTGGATTCTTAGAGGAGGAAACATAAAGTTATGACTACAGTGTTGAAGAGAAAGAAGAGTTTATTTTACCAAGATAAGAAGACACACTTACTGTACATCTGCCGTGTGATCCAGGTCTGAAATAAAAAAAAAGTTAACATGATGAGTTGACTGAATATGGAGGTGCAGGTCACTTAAATCAGATCAACAGCTTTATTTAATTAAAGCATAAACTACACTAAAAACATCTGTTACAGTTAGCTAAAGTTATAAGATGTGAAAAGACCTATCAATACACTAATAATAGACAACCTATGCTAGCTATATTACACAACTCTGAAGTTAGGGGCTGATTTGTGGGTTTAACTTCGGAAGTTTAGGGAAAGGTTAAGGGAAACATAACTTGCAGCTCTGAGCAAACAAGTCGGCTTTTTTTTTTTTTTTTTTTTGCACATTTTAATTATGTAAAATCAGTCTTAATGATGTCTGAAACTCACTTTCATATTTAGGAAGCCTGTATTCTATTTGTGAAAATGCCAAAAAAATTACAAATAAAACTGACATTTTACTGCATTTTTTGCATACCGAATACATTCAACAGGATCAAGCTCTAAAAGCCCAAAATATAGACTGATCACATCTTAACTAGATCATGCTAGAACAGTATAAGAGTCTTTAAAACACAGTCTGATGTGTGAAAGCTTTATTTAAATTTGTGAAATTTCAAAAATGGGAGATTTCGCTGATTTTATCATATGGAGATGACATTAGGGCAGGTTCAGATATAATACCATTGTAGACTGACAGGTCAAATCAGAAATACATTACACTACAGAGGCTTAAGAGTCTTTAAAATCCAGTCTCTGATTTGTGAAACTTTTACTCAGTCTGTGAAAATGGAAAAAATGAGAGATTTCACTCATATTTTGCATGTAGACCACACTAGAGTAGGTCCAGAGCTACAATCACTTCATATCAACAGGTCAGATCTGAACTAGATTATGGCAAAGAGGCTAAAATCTAAGTTGGAAAAACTTTATTCTGTTTGTGATCCAAAAAAAATAACATTCTGCTGCTTTTTAAACTTAGACAGGCTTTATTAATATACTTATTTTTAATTAATTTAATTTTTTAAATTTTTTTTTTCTTACATGTAGACCACATTAGACCAGGCCCAGATTATAACACTGTACATCAACTGGTCAGATCTGGACTCTAAAGTTGATGAAGAGTCTTTAAAACACAGTCTCTGATTTGTGAAACTTTTATTTTATCTGTAAAAATGCAAAACAGGACAAATTTCACTGTTTTGTCTAGCATACAGACCACCTTACACCAGAATCTGATCTAAAACCACTATATATAGACTGGTCAAATGCAGTAGATTGTCATAAAGAGGCTAAGTAGTCTTTAAAACAGTGTCTAATCTGTGAAAGCTAAATCAAGTTTCCCTTAACTGACGAATCGGAAGCTAACTTCAGCGTCGTCTCTATTATTTATCATGACTTCAGACTTACATTCATATTTCTTGTTGATCGGCGGGTATTTAGATTTGACAGCTTTCTGTGCGTCTGTCAGGTCTAGCTCTCGGTCTTCCATCGTAGCTGTAAGTTCGTTCAGAGTTTAGGGAGCTGATCAACTACACCCCACACCATGTCGGTCGGTGTGTGTCACAGTTTACAGCCGGGTTACAACACGGGAAGGGGGAGGTTCCGGATGCAGCAAACATGTCCGACGCTGCTGGACGCTGATTGGCTCGTCGCGTTCTATGGAGTTGGCGCCATTGCAAGCCACCGTGCTGTCTCCGGAGCGCTCTCCGTCAAAATTACCTCTCTTTACCAGTATTAGCCGTTTAACCGCGACACAATGGCTGATAAAGACGGTAAGGGCGTTCATATTTTTGAACCGGACGACTCAATGTGTGCGTGTGTTGCCCAGAATGGTAGAAAGTCCGAGTCAGGACGGACCGGTGGTTGTTGGCGCGCCGGCGAGCATCTCCTTTCATTGTTAGGAACCAGCCAGCTAGCTGTTAGCCGCCGCTAGCTGCTAACGCCGTGGCTGCACGGGGTTTTTAGTTTATGATAGCAAGTTAATTATTTGCTCCACGTAGATAACGCTTATGCTTAAGCCCATCCTCACAGGCAGATTGACATTTTTGTTGTGCTCACTGAGCTGAGTCTAGCTGCTTGTGCTGATGATGCTTTATCAGTAAAATAAACTTTAACGCTAATTTAACAATAAAAAAACTTCACTTGTTAGGACATAGCTTTAATGCCACTCAGATGTCCTCAGTTCTATTCAGGTATTTTATCTGCTGCGTGTTTTTTTTAAATCCTCTTGTAACATGACTGTGTGTGGCTCGTAAATACTGCCTTTGCAGCGGCATTTGATGATGCTGTAGAGGAAAGGGTGATCAATGAGGAGTACAAGATCTGGAAGAAGAACACACCTTTCCTCTATGACCTGGTCATGACTCACGCCCTGGAGTGGCCCAGCCTCACTGCTCAGTGGCTGCCAGATGTCACCAGGTGAGAGCAGATCTGTTGCACTGTTAAAGACACCGAGTCATGACAAGAGACTGGAATGAAATATGTCATTCCTTGAGTTTTTCCTGGCTCAGAATAAACCTTTTGGCGATGACTATGCACCACAACAAGATCTGCCTGCATACAGTAAAGTAGGGCTGATTGATTTGGGGGGAAATGTTGACTTATGTAGCTGATATTGTGCCAAGGGCCAAGCTTCATCTAAATATTCACTGTGTAATTGGTTTAAAACAAATGATTACCAAGTGAGATACCATCAAAATATTAGAAGTTCTGTATTCCAATGCAAGGATGAGATCTTGATTTACTTCCAACATGTACTAACCGTTTTATTTAAAGGTCTAGGTGATAAAACAATGATCACACAAAAATCTGACTGTCAAGTGTATAAATAAAGCAAGAACAATATAAAGCATGAAGTAATTTTTAGAAGAAAATGATAGAAACTTACTGTAAACAATCGGGACAGTCATACAGGTGGGTCATTCATGACTTAGAAATAGCATTTAGGAATTGCATATTTTGCAATAAAATGTTTAAAAAATAATTTCATTAAAAAAAACTTGCTGCATATTATGAACAGTATATAGTTAATTTATTTTTTTCTAATTTTGATTTGAAATTGATTAATTGTTCAACCCCATAGTCGAGGCAATGAGTCTGCTAATTCATGTGGAAGAAATTTATGCATTTTCCTGTTATTTCTGACCATTTGAGGTCAAGGTCAATAATGCTTGAAGGAAGAAATGAAGGAACATTTAGCAAACCTGGTTTAAAGAAAATCTTTGGAGGTTGCACCAAAAAAATCATCCATGCAGGAAAATGTCTGTAACTGTAATATGCCTCTCCACAGGCCAGAGGGGAAAGATTACAGTGTGCACAGGCTGGTTCTGGGGACGCACACTTCTGATGAGCAGAATCACCTTGTGATTGCCAGCGTTCAGCTCCCAAATGATGATGCCCAGTTTGATGCCTCACACTACGACAGCGAGAAAGGAGGTGAGAGATCATTTCTGCACTGAAAGCTTGTGTTAGAAGAACAAACTATGTGTTGTGGCTAGCTGATATAGCACCAGATAAATGGGTTGATGGGTAACATATGTTCTCTAATAACGTACACTACCAGTCAAAAGTCTGGACACACCTTCTCATTCAATGATTTTTATTTAATGATTTTATGCATTATAGATTAATACTGAAGACATCAAAATTATAAAAGAATACATATGGAATTATGTTATAAACAAAAACGTGTTAATCTTCAGTATTAATTTACAATGTGGAAAATAATACAAATAAATAAAAAGCATTGAATGAGAAGGTGCCTCCAAACTTTTGACTGGTAGTGTATAGAAACATGATGTACATAGAAATAGAATGCTAAGTGACATTGATTAAACAGAATAATACATTGTGTCAGCTAGGCCAAGGTGATATTTTCTGTTTTTAGTAACTGTATTTAGGTAGTCAAAGTTATATTTTAGAAAAATTGTGGCTCACAGTTCTGCTCAATGAATGAATGAAGTTAAATTTTTTTGAAATCTTTAATGCTTCAGAAATTGAAGGTATGTATGTCTGCTTAGATGACATGTTAGTCAATAAAATACAATGAACCATACATACAATATATCATTTACCATGCCTAGAAGCAAAGCATTTTGATGTGGACATGTACAGTAACCGTCTTATGGATTTGTTTATTTCAGAGTTTGGAGGCTTTGGATCTGTAAGTGGGAAAATAGAGATTGAGATTAAGATCAATCACGAGGGGGAAGTTAACAGAGCTCGCTACATGCCTCAGAATCCCTGCATCATTGCCACCAAGACCCCCACCAGCGATGTGCTGGTCTTTGATTACACAAAGCACCCCTCGAAGCCTGGTAGGATTGCAGCACTTTCTGCGACGAGTTTCCGAAAATCTGCAACCGATGTTGTAACTGAAACTTGAGGCTCTGCAGGTTTTTGTAACAGTGTTGTTTTTTTAATTTATATTGAAGACCCTTCTGGAGAATGCACCCCTGACCTGCGTCTGAGGGGTCACCAGAAGGAGGGCTACGGCCTCTCCTGGAACCCAAACCTCAGCGGCTGCCTCCTCAGTGCTTCTGATGACCATGTAAGCAGGCTGTAGCGACATACCTGACTTACTCTTTTTAATGTTGTCCTGTCTTTCTTTACTTTGTCGTCCACTTTCCTCTACTTTTTTAAAATATTATCTAGTTATTGTTATCTACCAAATCATATGGATATGTTGACCTGTTGTCTATTTGCTTTCGATTGCAAAACACCAGGTAAACATTTTTAACATTTTGAATCATCCCTATCTGTGTATTCTTTAGACCATATGCCTATGGGATATCAGCACAGTGCCCAAGGAAGGGAAGATTGTAGACGCCAAGACCATCTTCACAGGCCACACCGCTGTAGTGGAGGACGTCTCCTGGCACCTGCTCCACGAATCACTCTTCGGATCTGTCGCAGACGACCAGAAACTCATGATGTAAGCAGCCTGAGAGATAACTCTCAACAAACAAACATGCTGTTCAGTTACATCTTTCGCTGAACAATGGTGCTTCTGTCTGTTTTTGGAACAGTTGGGACACGCGGTCGAACAACACCTCCAAGCCCAGCCATGCAGTAGACGCCCACACCGCCGAGGTCAACTGCCTGTCTTTCAATCCCTACAGCGAGTTCATTCTGGCCACTGGCTCTGCAGATAAGGTGGGTCTGCTCTCTGTAGAACGATTTCACAGCATGTTGTTGTCCGCTCATGCGGCATCTGTTCTCAGTTTGTATGAGTTGAATCTGTTCAAGCTGACTAGTTTTATTTGTAGACTGTGGCTCTTTGGGACCTGAGGAACCTGAAACTGAAGCTCCACTCGTTTGAATCTCACAAGGACGAGATCTTCCAGGTAAGAAGGGAACTTTTGGGCAGTCAAATCATTTGAAATGTAGTTTGTAGCAGCTGGTTTACAGTTGTGTGTGGGAGTCCTGGCACCAAATTTGGCTTAAGGGGGTGATTCATCTCATTGACCACATTGTGGAGTGGGGCTTGGCTGCCTTTTAACTGTGGCCTCAAACTGGCTTGTGGCAATATGAGAGAGTATAATTTACAATGAGATGACTCAGAGGAGGATTGTAAACAAAGGGATGATGGCAGAACAAACAAGCAGCAGTCAGCCAACTGTTCGACTGTTGGTTTAGTATTCATGGAGGTCTTTGTAGCAGAAATGTAACATCTCTTCTGAACAGGTTCAGTGGTCTCCTCATAACGAAACCATCCTGGCCTCCAGTGGCACCGACAGACGGCTCAACGTCTGGGACCTCAGTAAGATCGGAGAGGAGCAGTCACCGGAGGATGCTGAAGATGGCCCTCCTGAGCTGCTGGTGAGTTGCAGCGGTGATGACGATGGTTAACGCTTCAATTTAAGGTTTGTGTTTTTGTAATTGAATCTTATACAGTGTGCCAATTCCTTCTGCTCTGATTCTCTTCAGTTCATCCATGGTGGACACACAGCTAAGATCTCAGACTTCTCTTGGAACCCCAACGAGCCGTGGGTCATCTGCTCTGTATCAGAGGACAACATCATGCAAGTGTGGCAGATGGTAAGAGCTTTGTGGTGGGAATGACATGTTCTTTAGATCATGAGGTATCCAAATATTTGATTAAAAAAAAGAATGAATATCAGACATGTCATGTAGATAATTTTAATACTAAAGTTCATTTATTACAACATACAGTCAGAGATTAGGTGTATATTCTTATTTATATTGTGTTTTCTACAGGCTGAAAATATCTACAACGACGAGGACCCAGAAGGCGCTGCAGATTCAGAGGTCCAGGCATGAGTCCAGCCTCCACGTCTCTTCTTTCACCCTGCTTGTTCAAAATGAATCCGTTTTCCAGAGCTGGGTGCTTAAGCAGTAAAGTCTTTTTAAAACACATTTTGGGCAGCAGTATTTTGTAGAAAACGAATGAATAAAATGCTGCGTGGTCATCATATTGTGATGTATTTAAAATACGGTCTGTATGATTTTTAGATCTGTCAGTTTTTCAAACTCAATCTGGCTCATGATGAAACCATCAGAGGCGTGCGCATCATCATTCAGGTTTTTTTTTCATCCTGATTAGTCTTGCAGAAAGCATTTCTACTGAGATCCATTTTTAATATAATTGTACATACTGTAGGTCTTTCTTTTTATTTGCTTGATATTCGTAGTATGACTTTTCCAGATTGTGTGTTGTGTCCCTTGTATGTGATTTTGTTTTCTCTGCATTTTTTGTTTTTCTGTGCTGCATTTGATCTCTTGTGTACTTAAGTATATTCATAATAAAATATTTACAGTAAAGCTGTTGTTGCTTCTTGGCAGGTGGCGTAATATGCAGTAAAATATGAATAATAGGGCTGTAGTAGCATACACCCGCATCCTCATTATTTTGCATATTATAATAGGTTTTTCTTTGACATTAAGTGTAAATACAGTGCTGTAGTTTGGTCAGATGGAACTTGTCTAGTTAATAACAATCAGTGGAACATTAAGGCTCTTCCTCTGCAATAGATTGTCTTGGTTCATCACAGCCTCTGTAAGGCAAAACATTTGTTTATCATCCAGATGCTCACAAATTGTAAGTTGAAACTGAAAAGATTAGAGGGAACCTACCTCAGAAATGTCAGCTCTGTTGAAAGGCCATCTGTAAGATCTTCTAAAGCTGTCTTAGATTTTCTTTGAACTTCAAACTCCACTTCTAGTTCTCTCAGAGTCTCTTTTAGTTTCTCTACAGTCTCCTGTGCAAAGTGGGAGAATGTTACTTTTATTAAGCATCCCGTACATCTTAAGTTCTACTTGACTTAGGTCTTTGTACCTTGTGTTGTGCGATGCTCTCCTGCCTCTCATTCTCCATCAGAGTGATCCTCTGCTGCAGACAGGATCTTTGGACCTCCAGTCTCTGGATGTCCTCTTTGAGAGGCTGCAAACTGGCCCTCAGGTCCATTGCTTGTTCCCTGCTCCTCCTCAAGGCCTCCTCACCAGCCTGCCTTCTTCGCAGCAGGGCCATGAGGCGAGGCTCGTACCAGCCCTCCAGTGCCCTCACGCTGCCGCTGAGCCGCCGCTGCAGCCTGATGGAAGCCTGGCGGCACTGGCTGACGTCGCTCATGGCCCTGGGCCTGCAGAGTTTAGTGGCCCGGTCCCTGAGGGTATTGAGCTGATTCTGGTGGGCCTCCTGCAGCTGGGACAACTCCTGGGTCAGACTTTGGATATGGGCCTTGAGCTCCTCCTATGAATAGATGTACAGTAATTCTCAAACGCATTACAGAAAAGATAATTGTTCATTAAATCTGAAATTAAAGGTTACCAGGGTCCCACCTGCCCAGGGACTACAGATGGAAATGATCCAGTGGCAAAGTTTTTTACATCTGACTTTCTCTGCATGATACCTGACAAATCAATGTAATAGACACTAAAAAACAGAGATGTACAGTAGAGGACAAACACTCACCTACTTAGTAACCGACAAAAATGCCACACCATATACACAGCACTGATGCCAACATGCTGCCAGGTTCTCATAATTTTTATATTTGTTAAATAATTAAGAACTCTTTAATAACTCATTCAGAACTCAAAACAGTGTTAAATGTATGTGCTACACGTTTACCTCTTTAGAACTTTACAAATGTTCCGTTAATTCCCCCTATTTCACTGACCTCTAAAGATTTTAATATTATGCTTTTTACTGTTACAAGATGTACCAAATGTTTAAAAAATTGAGATGTGGTTTTTGGTTGTTGATGGCTGTTGTGGGGAATCGTATTAAAAGTGAGATTTATATTTGTGTATGTTCTAGATGCTGTTTATTTCCCCATACATCTGCATAGTAAATAATCAATAGGACTATTATAACTGAACAATTAGAGGTAGAATTATGCTTGAAACAATGTAAATACAGAGTTTTCAGCATGACCTGTGATTTCAGATACTCTTTCAGTTTCAGCAGTATTTATATACTCTGAATGAGGATGATTTGTCTTCTGCTGGATGCCTTAAATTCACCACTGACCACCTGCACTGCTGGCTACATTAAAGTGTTGCAAAACCAAAACTTGAAACTAGGTTCCACTGGGATAAATCTTGCTTGCTACCTACTAAAAACACAACCAACACAAAAAGGGACTGACCAACATCATAGATAATAAAGAATAACAGCGGATACTTTCGAATGAGAGTAAAACCACAGGTCCTTACCTTTGTAACAGCAGACTGAGCCACCTCATATTCCCGTGCAGCCAGCGTCACCTGGCTCTGGATGCAGTCTCTGGTTGCTGCAAACAGTTTCCTCTTCACCTGCTGCACTTCTTCATAAACAGCGATATAATCCAGCTGAGCCAGAGTGAGCAGTTTCCGTGTTCCCACCAGCTTCCCTCTCAGGTGCTCCACAACTCGCTGCATGGGTTCCTGCAGGAGAAGGAGCTCTTGGATCAGCTCCTCTCTCTGCTTCTCCAGTAGAGACACTTGCTGGATGCAGTGCTCGAAGAATTGCCCCAGACCATCCATGTCCACCTGGTCCACCTGTACTGCAGGGTGTTGTGTGCACTCGTGTACCGGAAAGACGGTCTCTGTTTCAGAGTCAGTACGGCTGCTTTGAATGATGTGTGAGTCCTCAGTAGATGTCGTGTCTTTTCCATCCTCTGCTGATCTTTGTTTGTCCATGACAAGCTAAGAGGCGAGGAAAGAATCAGAGAGAACAAGCTGACTGCCTTTGAACTGCAATTAATCAGATCTAACTGATGAGATTGTAGCTTTGAAGACACTTCAACTTGATCATCCTGTATAGTCTGTTTTGCATATCAGGGGAATGTAAGAAATAATGAAGAATGACTGCTATGTAAATGGAGCCACATTTACACTTCTAATAGCTGCTTATCTTAAAAGAACCGCCCAAAGATCACACACAGGAGAAACTATATCTTATATTAATGAGTAACACTTCAGATTAACATATATTTGTACTCACTTTTGTTTGAGTTGACAGTCGGGACAGATGTTCACACAGCTATGAACACAGTTTTCCTCTAGCGTTAAGGAGAGCTCTGGAGTGTGTCTGTCTACAGGAAAACAGAGGCACACTTTGTGTTTATTAATAACACTGGAGGCATGGGAGAAACTCTATCTTAGACCCTCTCAAAGCCCCACGGGGCATCAACAAACTGTGTCAGTGCTGGGATCACACTGGCCTACATGCTCAGGATGCATCAGCTAACACGTCTGGACCAGCCTGGGAGTCACACAGGGCTATATTTACACACTTTCACACCCTGTTTTTATGTGCGTTTGGGAAGGTGGTTACGTCATGATGGGAAGCTGTTTGAGCCATAACTTTCCTCACCTTTCTACTGAAAACATCCTGCCTCATTGCACAGGCTAAGGCTGCAGCGTTAGCAGGCCCGTGCTTGCTTTTCTTTTGATAGCTTCCTCCAGTATGAAGCTCAGCTGCCCATAAAGTTTGCATGGTTCATAAACAGTGTTTGTTTCCACTGTTTTGCATTCTATTCATTATATTTCTCACACACACACGGATACTCCACAGCACACGAGAAGGCAAAAGGAGGGATTTTACGGGAGATGTGAAGGAAATAATCTATAATTTATTGTCTAATAAGCCATATTCCACATTAACAGCACACTAAAATACAGTTAAGGAGAATCTAAATGGGAAAATTATACATAAGACTATGTTTATCCAAAGTGCCTTTAATGTGTTTACATCATCTATGGAAACAGTGTGAGTGAAGCTTATCTAAACTGCTGCTTCATCCTGGGAAACGCATGCCTCTCCAAGTTTGGTGATTTCATTATTTTCCCACAAACTAAAGAATTTGCTATTTTTATGGGTTCAAAATATGCTAATATATCTTTAGCATAACCATAAAGCTTAATTTTTATTTGATGTTTTGAGATACATGGTTTTCACAGGACATTCACATATGTGTATGTTGTTCATTTACTCTTGTGTGTCGTATGTAGAGGTGCTGTTAGTATCCGGACACAATGGGGCCTTAGCTTGACCCCCAGATCTTTAGCTTCGAATTTAATAATTGCATCAATCTTAAGTTAAATGTAAGTTATAAATGAAGTCGTTAGCAACTTAAGCGTGAGACACTGTGTTCTAGATAAAGTTAGGCCACCCCACTTTCTTCCTGTAGTCATCATGTTTCAATTATTAATATCACAGTGAGTGCAGACTGGGTAGAGCAGCAGCCCTTTTAAGGTGTGTGTCTTTTTTGTAATGATTTGCAGCTATAATCACATAGAGATGTGTGCCTTGCAACAAAAACATTTGAAATCCAATGAGCTAGATCAGGATTGCCAACTTTTAGCTACCAGCTGGAGTGAGATTGTATATCTTATTATTAATTATCATTTCACATTTAAATATTAATTTTATTTAGTAGTAAATTGGGTGATTGACATTTAGGTAAATTAGGAGGGGAGATACAGGTGCTGGTGAGGAGAAAAGGTTCACCTGTAGACCTTCATACCACAATAAAACCAAATAAATAATTAATCATAATCAGAGTGAACTTGCTGCCTTAATGTTGCACGCAACAGTGCTTTGCATCCACAAACTGACTTCACTGAAGCTAAATAAAATGTGATTTGAGTTCCTTCTGTAGAAGTAGGTGTTATCATGAAGATGTTTTATTTTTTTCAACACTCCCCCAGGTTGTAGATGTCATTCTCACCTTTAAAGTATCTTCTTAATAAGAAGGTGTTATTGTTGTTTATTATCTGTGGTCTCAATAATATTTCTTAATGACCTTTAGAACTTATGCACTGAGCGGATTTAAGATTTGATTGTTGTCTTAGGAGGCAGAACTACAAAAATATTGAGATGAAATAATGTATATACTTTTTATTAATTATGGACAATTTTAATTTGCAACCTTCAAAACAAGCATAACATTGAAATATTTTTTGATTCAACTTCACTGATATTGCAGAATACACGTACTACTACATTGCAATTTTGGCATCAAACCAGAAGAGCAAAAGACAGTAAAAGTGCAGTGCAATGTAAACTGTCTAAATGAAATAACTGCTAGGGCAGCTTGGATGTGCCAAGATATATACAATATGAGCATGCTAAGAGCATGGGGTGTAAGTATGCAAAAATATATGGTGAGCCAAGATGTATAGAGGTCAGTCTGTGTAAATTCAGACAGAATTTTAGGAAATATGCTGTTGAATTATCTTAGTTAGCTTGCTTAGTAAGTAATAAGTAAATAGGTTCCAGAAGATATTTTGCCTGGATTTTCAGAATTTCATGTTTTCAGACCTCAGATTTTTGTTATATATATATTTTGTATTCCCCCCCCCCCCACCAAAAAAAAAAACAAAAAACAAAAAAAACAACTAATTTGCTAGGCAAGGATTCAGTATCTCTAGAAATACAGACAAAATAGGTTCTAGCACATCCAAATAATTGGAGGGCTTCTGTGAAAGCCAAATGTTTAATCTTTGGTCCTTGAAATAGGAAAAAAGTGCAAATTTTTCAAACAAGAGTGGTATTGGGCCCCAGAAAGTTCTTATGAGTGCATGCATATGAATTTATCCATATTTCCTCCTAAAAATACAGTGTTTTGTTGATTTTTTTCACCCGGTTTCGTATCCTATAGCATCAATAAAATTGTTTTTACATTTGTTTTTTGCTTTTTTGACTTGCCAAAATGGTGATATGGATTGAGAAACTCTCAGAAGGAAAATGTTGGCATTGGGGTATAAGCTGTGAAGTCAAACAAAGCTAGGAAAAGTAAACTGCCCAGCTGTGTGTTGTTCCGTCTGTCCACCACTAGATGTCCCCACAGCACCGGACGCTGCTTCTCTTCTCACCTGAGTCCGGCCTCCTTCAGGTGCGGAGCCGCAGGTCGGCGGCTGCGCCAACTACATCCCGTCATTCAACCTCTCCGGCTCAGTGGAGCGTCCGCAGACAAACAGCTCTGACAGCACAGGAGACGCTTCAGCTGACATCCAGCAAAAAAAAAAAAAAAAAAAAAAAAAGTTCCGCGGTCTCATAGGAGAGCAGCGACGGCGGGCTGCGAACGAACCCACACTGCAGTTGTTCACGGAAATGTTTCACCTGAAGTTGTCCTTCGGACGGTGAAAGTTGGAGAGTTGGAGAGGAAGGACGCAGCAGGGAGACGCTTCAAATGGAGAGTGGCTGAATCACCCCAACTGGATCTGTAAAGTTTCACAAGGTATGATGAAGACTTTTTGCATTTGTTTGTCTGAGTTTTAAAGAAAAACTACAACTTCTGCCACTCATTATGTGTTCTGGCAAAAATCCTGCTGGTGAAGCCTCTTGGATTTACACTTTGGCATCTGCAAATGAAATTACGGTAAATGAGCACCACAATCGATTATGAAGCTGTTCTGATTTAATTAAATATATCACCTAGACATAAACCCACTATTCTACAGTGTAATCACATTGAGTTTGGTGCGAGTTGCATACAGATGGCAGGAGGGTGAGTGTGGACATGTATGAATAACTAGGTGTGGGAGATTTGCTTAGCTTGGCCTTGAGGGATCCAAAGCAGAGGTAATCTAAGACCTGTAGTGCTTCTCTCACTGTGGAGCTTTTGACAATGAAGACTATTGTGTTGTCTCCCATCACTGCCTCAGCAGCATGGTGCTCTGACACTTTGCTGAATATGTGTCAGTCAATGACAGTGTGGGCCCACTTCATGTTTATTAACCTCAGAGACACCATTACCAGCTCAGGACCTCTTGCAGGACCTCACTTCCTTTCTGTTTTTTTCCGCTTCATCTCCCGGATTTTGACCTGCTCCAAACTTTTCTAAAACCTCTGCAGTCATTTGGGCTTGTTTTCTCACTCGCATTGCTTCAGGTTTACTTCTTGCACCCTCTCCTAGGTGAGGCTGAGACAGAGCCGTTTGTTTAGAAAGGGTGTGTCGCTCCTTCTTCACCAGCCTGCCATGCCAGGGCTTGTACCCATGGAGATTACAGGTGTGTTATGTAAGCACTGGAGGTATGGCAGAGCCTGGTGGAGACCTGAGATTCAGGCCAAGATAAAGGTAGACATTAAAGTAGAGATGGCGATGATAATAGAGAATGATGCAGCCAGGTAGGTTCCACTTTCCAGCTGTGGAGGAAAAGGGGGAAAGCTGCTGGTCAATAAAGGGGCAACAAGAGGAACAATCGGTGTTGTAACAGACAAAGACACATGATTTAGTGTGTGAACAGTAAGTGATGTGTCTGTGTGTCATGCAGGGCTGCAGGACGTGGAAACACTTGGCTCATGAGTGGGACACAGTGTGCTCTTAATCAAAGGCATTAGCTGATGAGTAACAAATCAACGTCCCTTATCAGCACTTCCGAAAAAATTTCATCAGTAGCTGCGTCGGATATGTGGGCATGAAGAAACTGTATGTAAACAAGCATGATTTTCTACTCCGCTGCACCCCAAGGCTCTTTTTTTCTTGCCTTTCTGAGGGTTCACATAAGTTCTTGTCACAACTCAGGGCTGTTTTTTTATTGTCAAACTGGCTTTTTCTTGTACTGAGGCGACTGTCAGACTGAGTGAGCTTCAGACTTAAAGGATATTGTTTTGACTGGGGCTGAGCAGAGACACAGAGATGCCAGGATGTATTTTTAAACCTCTCTGTCCGGCTTCGTTTGCTTTCTCGACGCGCTGGTCACCACTGCTGCACAACGGCTTCTTTTTTGTCCGGCTCTGACCTGTCGGTTCAGGGGTCTTAAGCTGCACGGAGGCCGCAGTCCAGACTTAGCCCCCTGGCAACCCCTTATAGCAAAGCAAACAAGAGACTTTACAGCCACTGTCTCTGAATACTCTCTGGGAAAGTGTTCTTATTTTTTAAATCCTAAAAAGGGAGCACTAGAAGCTTATTGGGAATCAAAAAGTAACCAAACATTGCTCATTTCCAGTACTCCCATTTGTCATAGTATTTGTCCCGTTTCCATAGAAGTAGAATATCCGCCATATACAATGAACAATAATCTCAGCCAGTGTGCACAGCCACACATTATAATGTTATCTCAAAATGACTCCCATGTGCCATCCATTATCCATTTTCTTTCATGGCTCAGTTTCCTAGGCCACTGTATGAGGGGCGTGTGGTAGGGGGAGAGTTGGGGGGGTGAAAGGGAGAGGAGGGGTGTGTGTGTGTGTGTGTGTGTGTGTGTGTGTGTGTTGGGGGGGAGTGAAAGCAGATTTGGAAAGAAGAGTTCCTCAGTTGGTAATTATCAATCTGTCAGGAATGCGGCTGCTGCTCTTACCAGACAAGCTGCTGCACGGCTACAGCGGCCTCCCAGTGCACCGACAAGCAGCGCATCGCCCATCCACAGAGCTCTGCAAGGTACCACCCCTCATATGCGCAGAGCGTCTGTAACCTTAGTGAACCTCGTAGTGTTTTGGTTTATTTGTGTCATTACTGTTTTGCAGCGCTTTGTGTATATTTTTATGACTTGCCATTACCTACATGGTCTTTTGGTGAAACTCTATCCTCTCCTCGCAAACAAAAGCACCGCATAATGTCAGTAGGGGATTATCTTTCAGTCCAAGTCCTTCGCCGCTGTGTGTTTATGCTGATATGTTGGTAGGAAACCAAGCTGTTGGAAACTTGCGGCCACCCCCGGACTCCCTCCGCTTCTTGAAGTGTAATTTTCATGAGCTATTTGGAGTTATTTGTTGTTATTCAAATCACGTCTCTCATGTCTACTTTGATAAAGAATCCAGCTGCCTTAAAGGTGGGAATCTCTCATTGATACCTCCTGAAGTGTGTCTCATTTCACAGACTGGTTTTAAAACCGCCCTGAGTTGTGGAATTGAGTATTTCCAGTTTGTCTCTTAGTAGCCCCGCCATCCATCACGGTGCGCTGAGTGTTTGCACACGAGTATGCAGAATTCTAGTTCAGACAAGGCTGTCTTAAATCTTCTCTTGAGTGGCAGTGCTCTCCTTTGTTTGATAATGCCCAAAGAAGACAGCCAACGCCCTGACTGATGCCTGTAGGTGCTGCGTGGTAACAACTGTTTTTATACCGCTCAACACTTACCATTTAGTAACAGAGTCACTGTAAAGTGTAAAAACTGTCATTTACCAGACTGGCTGTTACTGTAAAGCCTTTTCCCACTGGTTTCACCTCCACACACACTCATAAAAGGAGAATGTTAAACTTCCTCATCTGTTGTTTTTATCTCCTTGAGGCGATTAACCGCACTGAGTCCGATGTTAACCTCAGCTAAGAGCCGTGCCATGTGAAACCAGCAGCTCAGGTATAGATGTGAATGGCCTGCTGGTTAAACTGAGCCAGTCCTAGTTCAAACAAAGGTGGCCGTCTGTATCTCTGCCACTCCCTCTTGGCTTCACCTTATCCCCATGAGGCAGTGCAGTCTGCTCCGTCAGCTTCACTGTGTGACTCACTGCAGTCAAAGTTGCTGCTAATGGACCCCCCCCCTCCATGACACTACCCGTGAATCCTTACTGCTCATGTGTGCCAGAGTGGATAAGATTACATCTAAACAGGTATTGTGTGAGTTCATTTTAAGATTTGACGGTTTGCTATATCTGCCTATTGGAGTATGTGATGTTCTAGCGGATCGGATATTGTTTTAACCTAATTCTTCATCACATAGGTGCAGTTTGGTACCTCAAAGAGTTAAACTGGTGTCTGAAAACCAGAAAGGTCAGTTCAGCACAAGATGTCCACTGGTGTAAATCCCATCCTTAAGATATTTACTTTCAAACAAATGCTAGGAATTACTGCACTTTCACACAGGCCTGTTTAAGCTGTTTACGCTGCACTTCCAACTGGCTTTCCTCTACACACTGGGCTGTCAGTGAAAGGTGCAGTAGAGCCCAGTGTAAGAAGGAGATCTGCGGTGCGTTATCATGGATTTGCACCAGTGCTGCAGCCCTGTGCTTTAGGCAAGGCAGGTGTCGGTGCTTGACGTCGCTTAAACTCTGTTGACCTGATCATGTAAAAGCGGAGAGGAGAGACCTAGATTTGCTCTGGAATCCATGCCTTCCAGCTTCACGACATATAGCTGTCAGGAGTACACGATCAATAACTGCTGTTTCCTGGTATGCTGCGGAGTCTCATGACAGCGTGTAAACTGCTATCAGCTCGCGTTTAGTTCATGTGTACACACTGCTGTCGATGTCAGATAAGTCAGTCAGTGCTTGCAGGTATTGACACACCATGTTGAGGGTAGTTGTGTCTGAGTGGTATCTCTGTCCAATGTGAAGCCTGG
This sequence comes from Amphiprion ocellaris, assembly GCF_022539595.1. Classification (NCBI taxonomy): domain Eukaryota; kingdom Metazoa; phylum Chordata; class Actinopteri; family Pomacentridae; genus Amphiprion; species Amphiprion ocellaris. The sequence continues at coordinate 18,235,241 of NC_072785.1, forward strand.
CATCTTTTGTAAAGGATAAGTAAACAGCATGTTGGAACACATGCCTGCTCCGGCAGGACTGGGTTTAAGCTGGAAACCGTGGCAGCTTTAAAGTGTGTGTGCGTGAGACAGGGAGATGGTACACAACTGTTATTTGTAAATGGGCTTATGACTTGATCATAATCTCAATGATGATATGATGCAGTGTGATGTTGTGCTGAAGATGAAGCTGAGCTACAAATCCTGACAAATGATCAGATGTTCAATTCCCCTTTTGTGCTTTTAGTTTGTGCATCAACTTTTATGAACTAAAAGGTGTGGTTAGGGGTTAAGTAATTGCTGGGACAATGAAGCAACTCTGTAATTAAGATGTTGGTGCTTTAGTTTTGAGAACAGACTATGAGTTTAAGGTGTATTTGCTGGGGAGGGTTTGTGATAATAACTTTTCAATTAAGTAATTACTCCACGGATCTTTATTTTTAAAAGCAGAAAGGCCTCTTCTAACAGATAAACTGATGCTTTCAGAGAATGGAAAAGGAGGCTGCACTGTGTGCGTCACCTCATTGAATTTGTTTGCAAAACTGAAAATTGCATGTTGTTTTGTGTCACCACAGCAACAGTGGCATGAGTCAACTCCTTGTGACCGGACTACACAGGCAGCTATCCTCTGGGTGGTCTCGACCACATCCCAGAGTCTTTAGCATTGCTCTGGTCCCTCTGTGATGGAAGTAAAACGAGGAGTTGTTGCACTCCCAGCAGCCTGGGGGCAATAAACGAATGAACCAGCCTCTCTTCTCCTGAGAGGGGCTGGTTCATTATTATTGGAGACTGTAGCCAGTGCAGTTACACTGATTTCAGTCATGAGCAAATTACTGTAATTTGGAGCAAGAGAAACACAGGGCTTAGTGCCGAGAGAGCCCTGCTGCTTTTCTCGGGAGAAGATGGATACCCATTCTTGTTATTGGCCATTCACTACAACTTTACAGTACAACTCTCCTCAACACACTCTACACTGTTTCGCACAACTAGTTCAGCTTGTCGACATTAAGATAACAAACTGCTTTGAAAAACGCCCACATTTGTATAATGTTTAGAAAAGCATTCAAGTACTTCGAGTAGCCAACTTAAGCCTCCCAGATTGAGCTGCATACTCCTGACATGAGCTGGGATGCAAACCTCTTTTTCTGGCGAGGCTAGAACCAGGTTTAGCTTCATTCTTGTTCCATGTTAGCAGCATAATGAGACCAAGAACTACTTGATGGGTTGATGTTTATGTAGAAGATGCAGCCTCCAAGCACAATCATGTGTCCCTAAGGATGAATCTCTTGGTCCTTAATCTAGCGTTTAAAATATTGATATGGTGGTTACGATACCTGAAGCAAGTGACACACCCATTGGTGTCAGATGTGCTTTGTGTTTAGAGCTAATTACCATCAATTATTAGGCTGAAATGCTAAATAAAGGCAGTGAATAATGGATGTATCATGTGCCACCAGGATTTAGAGATGGCACCCTATTGGGAAGTTTTCTAGCTTCCGTATTAGTGTTTTCTCAAACTGACCACAAACTCCAACCTCAAGATGTTCAGAAGCTTGAATCAACACGTTCACAAAACACAAACTTTATACCCTTCATGAAGGTAGAATTGCATTAATTTTACTCAGGTGTGAACTGACAGACTGTGTGTATATTCCTCATGCTATTTTTACTCTGTCTGTGAGATTCCAACTTTGCCAAGATTTGACTGAAGTTTAAAAAGAGGTTCATTTATGACCAGTGTACAATATTCCAGGCATCTGGCTTTAAAAAGGACACATCTGCTTAAAAATTTTCCGTTTGAGAGTCCTCTTACTTCTCATCACAACTCCCTCTCCGGATTACACGGAGCTTTGATAATGAGAGGTTGTTTGGAAAAGTCACATTTGTAATCTTCAGAGAACATGACAGGTTTCTGTGGTTTAGTTTCGTGTCTGGGGCCACAAAGTCTTCAGAGAGACTGAAAGATGTTTGGTTATATTGCTCACACATTACTAAAATCCATTTGCAATGTTCTTCATGCTTGTCTGAAAAGCTGCACGACAGCCAAAAACTTTTTGTGAACTCTCTCAACACCACTGGGGATTCATAATTCTCTCCCTCTGACTAAACTCCCAGCCTCTTTCAGTCTTTGTCTGCTCATTTACAAGCTCTGAGTCCTGTCATCTTAAGAGCTTGTTCCTACTTTTAGCCCTGTGATTTGGAGATAAGTATCTAATAAAGTACGCAGCTGGAAGAAGCCCAGTGCGAGCTGCAGATCCCCAGGAGCAAGGCTGGGAAATCTGCCTCAAAGCGGGGAAGTTTAGCAAGGTGAAGGGCGGAGGAAGGAAGCAAAGGGAAGGCGATGAGCTCATTCAACTAAGACAGAGAGAGAAAAAATAAAGGAAGACAATGAAGCATAAGGCAGGACTTTAGACAGAAACTGTAACGGCATGTGAATGGATGCTGTTAGTTAAAAATGCAGCACAACACATGGGTGTCTGTTTATCTTTATCTCCTCCTAGTGTGCTGTTGTGCCTGTATGTAAAAGTACATGAGCTTACGGGTGCGGCTTTGTGAATTATGACTCCATGTTATGGAATGAAGGGAGCGGAGCCAGTTCTTTCTTTGCAGAACTGTGAAGTTTGGTTTGGAGGAAGGAGGGGGTCTGTGCAGGACAGAGTGTGTGGGTTGAATGCCCACGGAGACACACAAACATGCACATGGAGTGTTCTGAAAAACAAGGCTTTGCAACTGTGGACACACGTGTGATTTATTTGCAGGATTATTTGCAGTGTTAAACGAATCAGACTGCTACTTTTAAAACTGTCAAACTTTTCCCAAAGCATGCCATAAATTTTAACTTGAATCACCGACATGCACAACTGTGGAAAAGCATGACAATAATGGCCTTTGTCTTTTGGGTTTTCAGGAAGTCAAACCTGGAAGGCAGGCAGTAATTGGATACAGTCATTGTTGTAAGAACACTGAATTTGGCAGCTTCTTGCAGTAAAAAGGTTTCTTTGCCGAACCAAACTTTGAAATATCGGATGTTGTGATTTCCATGAACAGAATAGCAGGGTTGGTTTTCTTACGTACACAGTGATGGGGTAAATTTGAAGTAATACAGAAAAGAAAGCAAAAACAAAACTGTGATAGATGGATTACTAAGAGCAAAGTGTCTGTAAGTTGATTTTTATACTTCACTAGCATTAACAAGAAAACAAAAAATAAATCAATCAGAAAATCCAATATAGTCCTTTAATCATTACCTCTCCCTGAGCATCAGCACATCCGCTACTTAAATGATGACTAAAATTGATTTTCTGCGTCTGTCCTCTTGTTTTTCCAGGACGTAGCTCCAGTGTGAGGTGGCATGTCAAACCGTGACTCGCTGGGCTTCGGGGACCTGCTCCCCCAGGATGTGGTGGACATTTTTTCCCAGGAGAAGCACAGCAAAAGGGGCCAGAAGAAGCGCAGTCGCTCCCTGGGACGAGCTTTGGGCTGGCTGAAGGGTAAGAAGAGGAAAGATCTCGGCACCAATGGGTCGAACCCGGGCCTCGGTCCTGCTTTTGACCTGGCTTTGGATGGGAATCCTGCTGGGCATCAGGGTGGACACAAGGGAGGACAGAAGGCAGAGGTCAAGAAGGCAGGGGGACAGAAGTCAGGAAGACAGGCCCATCAACAGGGAAACAGTCATGGTAAGAGTCCTCAGTTGGCTGTATTATATTAGAATGTTTAAATCTGATCATTTAACTTAATAATGTGAGATAGAAAACCAAGCACTAACATTTTTTATATTTGATTTAATTGTTAAAGTGGTTTATCAAGCAGCACATTCTTTCAGTATCTGTTTAGAGTAAATTTGGTGCTTTTTATTTGATATCACTATGCATTAAATATACTGTCATTTTGGCATTTGTTGGAAAAAAACTAAACATTTCAAGGAATCACACTTTTCATTACTATTATTATTTATTTATTTTTTACCATTGCTTTATTTTTCTGGTCCAGAATCATCTGCATGATCTGCAGCTTAATCTGGTGGTAAAAGAAATGATAGAAACTAAAGTTCTGCCCTACAAAATCCAATTCCATTAGGTGTCACTCAGGTTTTGGACGTCAGAGCATCCTTAACCCTCCTGTTGTCCTCATTTATGGGCACCAAAAAATATTGTTTCCTTGTCTGAAAAAAATCCAACAATTCAGCAAAAAAAAATTTCCTAAATTTCTGAAAATTTGCAAAACCTTTAGGAAGAAGATTCCAATAATTCCTTAAAAGTTTCCCTTAAAAGTTTTATTTTAAAAAAAATCCCCCAAATTTGGTAAGAAAACTCTTGTAAATATTTTTTAAAAATGAGTAAAAATCTTCCGAAAAAATCCTAAAAATATCTAAAGTGATTCCATATGTATCAGTAACACTTCTGATATTTTCTTTAAGAAAATTCACAAAATGTTTTTGTGAATGTTCTTAAGAAACATTTTTAACATTTCTTTTTTCCACCAAAAAATGTCAAAAAATTTCCCAAAAATGTTGAAAATGTGGACATCAAAGTTTTCACTGTGAAAATATATTTTTTTCCACATTTTCAAAATTTAAAACGGGTCAATTTTGACCCGCAGGACGACACGAGGGTTATAAGTCTCTGCTTTTAGCTGTCGTGACACAAAAGAGAAGGCACTTTTGACACCAGGAGTGAGAATCGCTGCATGATGTTGTCACGATATGTTGCCAACAGTAACAGTAACATTACAATACAGCAATTCTGCGATACTCAATATATTGCAAGACAATAATCTACTATTACTGTGTAACTGAAGAAGAAAAAGGACATCTAAAGGGGTAAAGAGCAGGAATTATTGATTTATTCATGATATTCTGGTGTCAGTTTGTGTATTATTGCTATTAACAACTTATATACATATATAAAAAAAGTCAGTTCAGTGAATTAGCCTTCTGGTTAATTTCCCCCCCTTAATTTTTACCTCATTCATTTGATATGTGCACCAGATGTAGTCATGAAGTATTCACTCTGGTGAGTCAGTTTGGTTGTAGGTATCTGTTTAGAGTGCCTGCATGTTTTAATAAAAATATTGGTAAGTGGTGCCAATGTATCAATAATGTATGGCAAGAGGAAGCGATATGACATACTGCTGTATCCCCAACATGAAAAGAAAAAGGGCACCTGCCAGGAAGGAGTAATTTATTGCTGATGTGTTGCTGCAGCCGTGTCCTATAATTTAGGAATGCGACATCCAAGATGAGTAAGAATAAAGAGCTGGGAACCGGTTGAATATAGTCTTTGTTTGTTTGCTGGAGGGGTGTTTAAACACACTGCCTTCCTACTCGCCTTCTGACCTTCAGCTCACTTTGTTTGCAGGGAAAAAAAAAAATAAACATCTCTGTGTGTCCTGTCCTGTGATACCATCACTTACTTACCTGGTCTTCAGGTTACATGGAGGGTGAAGCGCTGCACTGTGGCTGCCGTCCACGCAGTCTTTTCACGCCCACACAGTCAACAGATTAAGTAAAAGCCGACATGTACACGTATTGTAAAATATTTTCACACGCAACAAACTTGCACCAACACTCTGCCTTTTCCCAGACCTGTGATCCACAAGTCTTGTCAGAGCTTGCAGAGGTGCACTCACATATCAGCATGCCGCACTACACTACACTACACCAGTCCTGTTTTCTCAATGCGGGCAGTTTTTTTCAGTGAAGTGTAGCGTTAACTGTAAGCATTTAATTTACTTTTATAGCCATATTAATGATACCTAGATGCAGTCAGACCTGAAGCACAAAAACATGCCACAAACGAGCAATACCGTGTTTTATCCAAAAACACAAACGTACAAAGTGTTTACTTGCTTAGGGCGGTTTTATGTGTGTTTGTCTGGCAGAGCTTATGCAGTCTTGGCTAATTACTTTACAGACAGAGGAGGAGGAGGCTCCACCTTGTTTCTTTTGCTGCGTCTTCTCATAGTGGAAGCCCAGATCTCAGTAGCGCAGTGGAAAGGGTGTCGGGGATTTCCACCAGATCCCGACTCTTCGTCAAACCGTACCCGCAACAGCAGATGAATATGTATGGACATGCTTTCAGTCACATCTGCGGCTTTGGCAGGTGATGAATGCATAGACAGATACGTCAGCAGTGAGTAAAGATTGCGTCCGTGGACTGTATTACGCAATCTTTGCGCTTTATTGTGCTACTTATGGTCAGCCCCAGCAGTGTGAGAGTCAGAGTTTTGTTTGAGGAAGTAAACCCTGCAGAGAGATAAGGTGTTTCTCCTCTACCAAGGTTGGCTTAGAGGCTGACTCCCACATTGGGCAGAGGTCAGAAATGCTCCTTCACTTCTGCACTCAACTTGAATTCCAGAAAAATGTCCGTTTCTGGGTGTTTAAAGAGTTGTTACCAGCTTTTACGTATTATTGTGACGGCAGCTACAGTAAAAATGATTTTAAATAGTATGTCAATTGCCTTAAGGTAGCAGACCATAAAGTGATGGAAATGTATCAATAAAAAGTCACAAGTGTTGACTGGTAACTGTGATTTATGTGCCAGGTATAAACATACGCTGCTGGTAAAGCCCTGAGCAGAGATCGTGTTGCGTATGCCATGCAGATTGTTTTTGCTGGCAACAACCGCTGCAAACTCCTCACCAGACGCTTCCTCAGATTAGAGAAGGAGCTCAGCGACTCCCAAAACGCATCCAGAGGAGGTTTATTACAGGAGCAAGACGTGGTGCAGTGTAACACAGAGAAGTGAATACCTCCAGCTGAGCCTGTGATGATGATCTGTATTGATGCCAGAGGGGCCTCCTGCCCAGTAAAAGCCTGGTATGATGGGCTCTGTGCCAGTTAATTAAAAGCCATGCCAGGACTGTTACAGTGAGGGAGGAACAAGGGGCTCTGTTTTTTCTGACCCCTCCACTCATACTGTTGCTCATCGAGCTGAGACACTGGTACCCAGAGAGCCTCATATGAGTATGTTTTGTCAGGTTTCTTTCATCATAGCCTGAAGCTGCTTTCCAGTTTCCTCTAGAAATCTTGTTACATATACATCACCATAGATACGAAGTATAGGAAGCAACGTTGCTGTAGTGTTTTTAAAGTATTTTGTTGCTCTTTGCAGGCCAACATTTACAAGAGAAATACTGTTTAAATAACCATTTCATTAGAGCTGAAACTATTATTTCATCAATTACTTGGTTGATGAAGAGACATAGAATCTGTATCTAACTGATTAATTGTCATAATTGTTTTTTTTAAACAACAATGCAAAACAAGTTGCATCTTCTAAATTGTGAGGATTTGCTTCTTTTCTACACAAATAACTGATAATAAGCAGAGCATCTTTGGTATTTGGAGTGTCAGTGTAATTAAACAAGCGATTTCATATTATCACCATTAGGTTTAGAACATTTTGATGCGCATTTTGCACAATTTGTTGCAGGTTATTGTGTGAATAATTTCTCAGTTAACTGGGAAAATGCCTTTAGATGAACCAATAATGAAAACAATTCTTAGTTACAGACCTGGACATTATTACAACCAACTTATCTTAACTTATGATTATTTTTTTTTTCAATTAACTCGGCTAAAAAAAAGTTTTTCATCAGTGAATCTATAGTTGATCTTGACATGGACCTCATTTTGCTAAGGTTCACATAATTTTCAAATCTTCCTGCTTTTGAGGACAAACGTAAGATCTCAAGAATTAAATCCCTGTACTATTTTTCCCTAAAAACAGAAACTTAACTTAGAGATTAAAGTGACTAAATCAAATCAGTGATTGAAATCTGGTATTGAATATCCGTTTTGGCATGGCACAGTTAGATGAAAAACAATTTACATTTAAAATTTTGGCCTCCGTTGTTTATAAAAAAAGCTTTTTGCAGAAACCATAGATGTATTTCTCAAATTAAGGCGCAAAAATGTATTGTTTTGGTATTAACCACAAAATGCTAAAATCAATTCAAAGAATACCAGCTCTCCTATATGAGCTTGTTTTTCTGTGATACTGTGCGTCTTCAGCCTGATAATGTACCAATTTCATCAGTTTTATCAACAGTTTCACTTAAAGATGACAGAGCAGGTTGACCTAGATTCCCTGTCAGGGAACCCTGTGTAGATTTGTTTTGCCCTTTGCTCTTCTGGGAATGTATTTTCGTAAACAAAGCCAGTGGAATTTGACCACAGAGTGGATCTGAACAGTAGCAGACTTTTAGCTGATAAGCTCTGCTCTCCTGAACCTTCCAGTGTGGTAAACCCATTAATTCTACATTGTCTGTCCGTTGTGCTTCATCTTGAGCCAAAAGGCAGCGGCTGTCTATCTTTACAAGTTAATTCACTTCCATTTGTCTAATTACATGCAGTGCCCAGAGATTTATGTCTCCGCTGTGCTGTCCGTTTATTCAGTCCTCTGTAAAACTAGATAATAGGCCTCTTTTTCTCTCTCTCTGTCCCTGTATTACCTTTATAATGGCTCTTAAGAGGAATTCCCTTGTTTTCAAATGGAAACGAGGTTGCTGAAGACTGATTAGGTCATACAGTCCTAACAAGGTGCTCTCAGAAGGTCACCTGTTGCCTCAAAACACTCCCTCAGAGATTCCTCACATTCCTGATCCATAAGATATTTCTTTGAGGAAGCTAGAAATAGAGAGCCCTTTGTGTGTGAGAGTTTATGTTTAGTTTGCATGCCAGCTTCACATCATATGAGCCATTTAATTCTGCTTCCTTAGTGGCCTATTTAGTTAGAGATGCTGCTTAAGTGAAACAAGGTTGTTAAGTCTAAGTGTATTGAGTGTATCTCCTTCTGTATTGATTTTTCTTACCATGTTGCATTATGCTTTGTCAGTTAAAGCTGTTTTTTGGAGCATTTAAATCTTTGTGACATCAGTTTAGATACGATTGTATGACACATTTGTAGACTTTGTGGGTTCATGAACAGGTCAGATTTGAAATGAAATCTGCTAAATTGCTCTAAAGGTGCAAAGAGGGATTGAAGTTAATGGATAAATAAGGAAGAAAACTTGTTTTTCCAGGGACGATAGAGATTCAGTTTCCAGCTGTGGGCTTTTGAACAAATTAAACACTGAAGGGAAAAATAACATGCAACACATTGTTCATTTAGGGAAGTGAAAGAAAAAAAATAATCCTTCTTCCTTGAAAGGTTTGTTTGTCACATACACAGTTTACTAGGATGGAATGAAATACAGGATTCTGGGATTTGTGGTTGTTTTTTTCTGGCAGACTCAAGGGCAGCGACAACTAAAGACAAACCAGCCTTTGTCCAGTTAACTGAAAAAATATACTACGGTAAAAAATAACAACAAATGACAGTTGTAACACCAGATGATCCAGTGACAATGAAGGGCAGAAAAACTTGTTTGAGAAAAGTGTCTTCTGATAAAGTTTCACTTTCTTCCTCACATGGCGGGAAGTAATCAGCTGCCTTTTTATACAGTGTCGCCTCAGGGACGTGTATCTCTCTGAAAGATGCTTTTATTATTCAGCTGTTATGAAAAGGGCTTGTTGATTTTTGTCTTGTGGTTTTGTAAATTAACACGGCATCATGGAGCAAGGATGATGGCTAAATCTTTATTACTTAAAAACCCAAAAAGTCAACATAAGGCTAAAAAATTAGCTCACATAAAGAAACGCAGACACTCTGCATATATGTCTGTATGAATCCCATTGATGCAGATGTTGTGGGAATTTCTGTTGTTGACAATTTGCCTGTGTTGCACAAATACATATTTATCATCACAGAAGGATTTGATTTCAATGGGTGAAGAGTCACCACACCCAGATAGCAGTGATCATATTTAGGTTGCTTAGAGGTTAGGAAAGGTTTCCTAAGTGCCAGTTTGCCCTCTAGTTTCATCTGAATAATACGCTTGGGTTTCATTTCTTCAAGTTCCTTTTATTCTTTGTAGTCTTATAATGTTTGGTGTCAGTGTTACCAAACTAAGCAGGCAGGACAGCCAACAGCAACAGTTACTATTTATGAAATCATACATTGTTTCATTGTCAGGATATGCAGATATGGTACAGTGGTTCTGCACCAACTGCTCAGTCTTTTGTCACGAACGGAAAATGTTTGCCGACACACGGTGGCAGGTCTACAGAGAAGCTGATAAGTATGGGCTTGGAAAGTTTTGTGAGTCACCACTCACGACTTCTGCAGTTAAATCAGGCAGTTTTAAAGCAATGGCAGATAGCAGACATTTGTGACAGTCTTGCTAAAGATAACTTTGTTGATTTTAAGCCACTAGTGCGAGAAGTTAAGTAATAGTGCACACATTGCTGGATGTTAATGTAGTTTTCCTCGCCGAGAACACACTGTTCCTACTGGATGAATTCAAGGACTGGAGCTGTGATAAGCATGAACTCTGCTTCTATATAATACAGCTGCATGCCCAGTTTTACACACTGGTGCCCAGATGTGTCAGGAACGTTTTACTAGAATCCATTATTTGTCTATTTTGAAAACAAAGAATTAATAGTTAATAGGAGTCATGTGAGCAGCCCTATGAGACTGGTCCTGGGCACTGTTCTACTTTGGGCTCTAAATGTGTACGCATGAGGCCTTTGAGTAACAAATACATTTTTTTTTCATAATCAATAACCAGTTCATCTAAGGCCAAATGGTGTCCTCCAGGGCTGGAAAATGAAACCAACATGGATGTGCCAAAGTTGCAGTCCTTGAATGTCCACTTGGGGCTGGCTCCACAAGGGAATCAATCCCAGTAGACCCTCATGGTCAAATGTCCAACTTTACAACAGACATAAACATGTTTGGCTTAAAAATACGCATAAACAAAAGCTTTCAATTAGAGGTGGGTGCCATTTTATGATAGTTCTTGGCCCAGAGGCATTTTGTATGGCCCTCCTCAGCTCCACCTCTTTGCTTATTTTTGGAGTTGGGGCAAGTCAGAATCTGCCAAGGTGATGACGGCCGGAGAACCACACTGAGCTTCAAATATGCTCCTCAGGAAACCTATGGATGAGGATTCGTCCATCTTTACATATGGTCAGTGGTTAATGCTGAGTAGTCTTTCTCACATTCAGTAACAAATCCAAGTATTAGTTGTACTCTTTAGAAATTCGAACCTACCTGCTCACCAAGACTTACCTGTCGGTGCGCCAGAAGAAAGGTGACTAAAGTCTTTATCCTTGGGGGAACCTGAAACCAATAATCACTTGTTACTGTCATCATCTTCATGACAATTCATCCAGTGGTTGTTGAGATATTTCCATCCAGACCAAAGTGGTGGACCAACACTCAAACTGATGACAGACAGATGCAGCCCTGGAGCCTCACTGCTAATGTGGCTAAAATGATAGCAGTTGGCCTTTTTCCGCCTAAAATAGTTAGAGATGATGCAACACTTGTTAACTTGCTATCCAGACTACTATGCATGTCTCTACTCACTCTTGTTCCGCGAATAAGAATGTTGAGCTCTTTAAGCTGTTCTATTGTCTGTAATCACATATAGAAAGAGCCTGTAGCAAATTTGTGCTTACGTGAAACAGGTACTAGCAGGCCTGAATATTTTCCATTCTCTTGCACATTTTTTTATGTGATTGGATTTGTTGCTTGTGGCTAAACCTATTGAGACCTTGTCATTAGGAAGCTGCCATTGAATTAGTACTGTCTTGACTTGTAACATATGGTGGTTTGGGGAGGTGTGCAGGGGTCGGGTGTAAACTAATTTAATGACATCAACTGTGGTGTAGAAAGGTGACCAGCCACAAATGACAGGCATGCATTTGTGAGCATTGTTAATGTGTTTTTGGAGGTATCTGATACATGTTTTGTGATGTGCCACGTGATGCGGGTGTATCTGTTACCTGGACTGTGGTTCTCGTCACACCACACTTCTTGCCTCCTTTCTTTTCAGCCATGATGTTTATATTCAATTCACTGAAAACCAGGAGCGTGAAATGGCACAAACTTGGACCAGGATGCGTTGACATGTGTGTCCAGTGTACTGTGGCTGTATATGCTTGCTTTAAGAGAAGCTGTGAGCGCTTCGTCTCTTTCCCACTGTCATCACCGTGCATTCAGTTGGGCTGGTGCTGATTAGAGAGGCTTAAGCACCTGGCAGACAGCACCCTCAGAGCTGGAGAGAATGTCTCTGCATGGTTGTCTGCCTGGCGGTGCAAAACAAGAGAGAGGGGCAAGTTAGGGCAAAGATGAGAGGTGTGTGTGGGGTATTTATCTGATTCCCATGAAGCCATTCTAGGAAGAGTCTCATCGATGCCAGTTTTTCTGTGTTGATCTGTGTTTGGTGCTGTATCTAAAGAAAGTGCTGCTTTATGTCATACAATGTTTACTATGCATGAGCAGCTTGTCTTTCTTTGTGAAAGGAAGTGTTTCAGTGTTTCTTACCTGATCTCTTTTTGTTCAAAAAGACTAAAGATTAAAGGTTAAAAAGAAGCTCTCGTGTAAATAAAATGTACAGAAAATGGCATCAGAAACCTAACAGAATAAATAACCTAAATAACTGGATACATCTCCAAACATTTTGGAGATTTGGAGACACATGACCTCAGTTTTTCTTAACTCATCTTTGCTAAATGTTAAACTTGGAATAAAACAGAAAAATAAGCAATACCTCTAAAATAAATTGCAGGCTTCAAAATAAATTCTGGTCCCCAGATAAGCAAAAATGTAGCAATTTCATTGACACTAGAAGCTTGACAGGTTAAAAAAAATGCTCAGTCTGTACTTTGAGAGGTCTCAACAATATATATTTTTTCATTTCATTTTTATTTCATGTTTTTGTGAGCCTAAAACAACTCACAGATCACTGCTAACATAAATGGCGAGTCATAACTAACATTTAAAAATTTCTGTTATGACTGCATATTATAAACACTCCTCACTACTTATGATGCAACATACATCATTTCCTGAACCCTCCTGCCTTTGTTTACTACCAGAGATTCAAAACAAACTTACCAGCAGATGTTTGCTCATTTAAAGTGTTTTACTGTAAATCCACTTTTATTTACATGTCTTAGACTCTAATCATAATTCCCCTCCTTGATCCTTTTTTTTTTCTTTTAAACATTGTTTTTCCTCACTGGAGGTTGGAACTTCAATGAAACAGTCACGCTGTACCACATCCATTAGGTTTAGTGTGTTTATCCAAATCCGAGATGTAAACATCAGTTTGGGATTCATACGTAATCACTGGCAGCCCGTTAATACGTCCAGCTTCCGCACAATCCAGCAGTGACAGATGGTGTCTTTTAATATGTCAGTGATTAATATGGACGCAGTTACAATGGGATCACAGAACCAGTAATAATATGAACTCCTCATTAACATGCACTCGTGCCCCACCCATCACTCCAGGCTTCTCTAGTTAAGTGTGTGTTGTCGTGGTAACAACACCAGTGTTGTCCCAGACTGACTTCCTCACACATGTACGTCTAGTTTCTGTTTACATCCGCAGGTAAAAGCAGCGACTTTAACAGCCAATTCTTTGATGTTTATGTGTTCCGCCTTTAATTAATTTCTTTTTTCTTCTCTGTAAACTGCTTTTGTGTGACTCATTCGGTAGGATCCCGACCATGGGAATATTTTCCATTTGTTCAGATGTCATACATTCCATGTCATGTCTGCTCAGCACACCAGGAAGTGAACAAACCCTAAACACACAGAAGAATTTAAAGTGTCCTGACAATAAACAAGAACAACAAACAGAAAAAAAAATCTCTGCCACAGAATCCAATAACTACTTTTAAAAAGTGCTTTTTCAGATGAGAAAATCCACCCCCAGATACCAGCACTTAACAGTTAACTAGAGAATTCTTCTGTCATCTTTTGTATTTCTGGCTGCATAGTAACAAATTCAATGTTGTGTTTCTGGAAACAATAGGGAACATTTTTCACATGTGCAACCATGTGCTTTGGACCTGCAGGCCTCTTTAAATGTGGTTTTGATCTTGTTATAGGAATATATCGTTTCAATTCACGTGCTCCCCCTTGTGGCAAAACAATGCAGTTATAGCTCTTCTAATACAGTCTAAAGAACAACAGGAATTCACCATGTTCTTAAAGTCCTTCAGTGAAAATAGTGTATAATCCCACAAAGTCGAGTTGTGTTATTTGTTGAGAGTGCTAAAGCCGGGGCTCAAGTGAGAGGGAGGCTCCCCTGATGCTCTTGTACCTCAAATCCCTGACAACAGCTCTCTCTTTCCTTCAATGTTTACATGTTTAATTTCAATTTGATCTGCGCCCTGACTGGCCAATCCGGGGTGAGCGTGGCTGCAGATGCGATGCTGCGTATCTTGTTGGCCGCTGACAGGGGGCAGATAAAGTGGAGAGGGTTGGCAGGAATTAGGCTGCTAAGGATTAGTGTCTGAGCTCTGATTGTCTATTGGCTATAGAGACATCCTCTGCTCTGTGTGGACATGAACTGACAATAACAGCTTCATCAACAACAAGCATGATTATCATTCTGTACGCATCTTTCCAGGATGTTTTTTTGAACCGATGGACTGCAGACTACACCTTTAAATCTAAACCTCTCTCTTTTTTCTTTAACACAACTTGAGCATAGTTTTGGTGAACTTTTGGATAACTTTTCTAAGATATAGGAAAGACCATGGTGGTGCTTTTGACTAATAGCTCCGGCCCTAAATTCTACTGCTTTCCAACAGTTTTCAAGAAGAAAGGTGAGTGAAAACAACACGTCATTTGTTTGACTGATTTGGTCTTATTGGTTTATGAGTCAAACCAATTGTCCTGCCCAGATTGCGGAATTGACTTTACTATGCATGTCTGACCAGGAAAGGCTGGATCAACTGGCTTACTTTAGATAGGCAATAAAGTAATTAAAGTGTGGGCATTCACTGCTGCCATCAAACCACTACCAGTTTGTAATGTTTACTCTGCTGATATATAAATGTGCTGTGATTCACTCAAGCTCCGACTTTGGCTACTAGTAGTTGTCAGAAAAACAAAGGAATTTCAGTTTTGCATATTCATAGATACGTGCCTTTTGGGATTTTTTTAAAATACCAAAACACCCATAATGCTGTTACAGAAGAAGGAGGTAAAAATTAGCTAATGATCACTAAGCACTTGATTGTCAAGGCTAATTCCAGCATGGTCTTACACGAAAGTACGGACAGTAGAGCACTATAGGCAGCTAAATGTAGAGCAGCTGTCACTGTTACATAAAAGTGCCTTGACAGACTATTAGCTCAATGATCCCAGACTGTGCCCTGGAAGAGTGAGGACAACACATGCCAGGTGATCAGCAAATGTAAAGCTACAGTGCATTATCTTTGATTTTGTGTAGTTTCCTAAATGAAATGACTGCAATTTTTACATTCTTTTTTATCTCAAACTAAAAAAAAAAAAGGTTTTTTTTGTTAAACCTCAGTAACTATACTTGATGTCATATGGCATTAGGTAATTACAGTGTGTCATTTAAGTTTTTGTCATGCTAGAGTTTCAGATATGACTGAAGGTAATTTGTATGTTTTGTTTGTGCAAATTGGCATTTTTTTGGTTGGCTGCCATGGTTGTCAATGTGGCATTCCAAGTATTTAGTAATTACTCAATGCAAGATTCAACCGTTGCACTGCACATGTAATGAGATGTGACAATGTAATTAGTGTCCTTCTCACTATCTAATTAAATCATACTTAGGCAGGAAAAAAATGGATAATGCCAGGCATATGTAGTTGATGGTAGATTTTTGATATGATAATCCTTTCTTTAAAGTCATTGTCAGAGTCACTGGAGTTTAATCCTCAATAAGAAGGACTGGACTTTAGCCTGTTTAAATCGTACCCTCATGTATTAACCCTGCAAACATATTTACTGTTCTGGTGCTTAAATGTCTCTGACAGACACCTGAATGCTCTTTTCCTGTCCATAATGCCCCCCATCTACTGTTACTGTAACACAGAGCTTTGAGTTGATCCAGGCTGATCCCCTCTCCTCCTCCCTCTCCTTTAAGCTGACCCAAAGCGAGATGACGACAAGACCCCCGCACCCCCGTTGTTCCAAGAGAATGTGTTCATTGAGTCCAGCCGGTCCAAGTACCTGGAGGACCTCCACACTGAGGCCCTGGAAGGATTGAAAATGATGCAGCAGGAAGGTACAATACAATCTGTTCTTCTGTGTACTTAACTGGAGTTATCCCACAGCAACATGTTGATAGCTGTCTGCCCGGTGCAGAAGAGGGTGTGTAAAAGAGAATATAATCACTGCCAAGAATTTAAGATGCCATTGTAAATCACTGTATGAAATATTATTCTCTCTTGGCAGAAACCAATAATGGAGTGGAGCATCAGGATAATGAAAGTACAATAGTAAGTGACACATCACAACAAGAATTCTGTTTTCTTGCACACAGATGTACACACACAGTTGTAGTACTAGTAATGGATTTCCCCCACCCATCCTTAAATACCGTGTTTCTCCTTTTGACAGTCGACAGTGACGGTCCAAACAGATGGAGGAAGTGGAGGCTTTGTGACAGACAGCACCATTCCTGACACATCTTCTGTTGTCTCTGTGAAATCATCAGTATCCACAAGATCCTCCCGCTCTGGACTCACCAGACAAGGTAACTTAACAATGAGCCAAAACACTGTTTATGCAAAATATGGTGACACTTGTATAAAATATTTAATGGTTGACATATATAGAACTGAAACAATACATTACCTGACATCAGGATGAATATATGTGTGTTTTTAAGATTTGGCTTAAAAAAAAAAAAAAACTGTATATAATGTTATCTGCAATTTTTGCACCGTGTTTTTTTCTTATTTATTCTTGCACTGCCTTTATACTTTTATACTTTTTCTTTGGAGCTGCTGTAACGGTGAACTTTCCCCACTGTGGGAATCCTTATCCTTATCCTTAAATAAGCAAGCTCTGCTCTGATATTAAACAGGAATTTTGCATTGTTATTTGACACAATATGAATAAAATTATAAACAATAAAAAACTGTCTATAGATGGATTAAATACAAAGTGTTCACCATCCTCTTTCTTCTCATGTTTATGTGTGTCCAGGATCAACATTCAGACCATTGAACTCTGGGAAAAAGTCAGAAAAGGCCAAGACAAGGAGAAGACACAGGAAGACTGTTGCGGCTATCCCGCACCATGTTCAGAGAGAGCTGGGTATGCAGTTAATATTTTTAATATTCTTAATTTTAATGTTTTACTAAAGACATCCTCCTGTGAATTACTCTTTGAATGATATGAACTATATTAGGGAATGCTGTGGTATCCAGGAGGATTATCTTACTGTTGTAAATGTGCTGATGGTTTTCTTAAGTCAAAAAAACTGAAATTTCTGTTGCGTGACTATGTGGTAATTCCCCCTCTTGTCTTTCATTAGGCCTTGACAGAACAGGCTGGACACTGACTCAGAAGTTAGATGAGGAAGAGCTTTACAATGGCGACACTGATTGCAGCCCCACCACCGATGGGCCACAGCACGCAGCAGAGTCACAAAAGGGAGCACGTGCCAACATTCAGGCTGTGAATGTCATCCAGCCTCTCAGCAAAGACATAGTCGAACAGCTCGGTGCCACCCATGCTGGACATAGGGACGACCTGGCTCTGCTGCCCCACCTGGGCCCTGACTTGGAAGGTGATCAGAGGCCTCAGTCACTGGCTGTTCCCTGGATGACCACTGCTTCTAGCCTCCAGCAGGAGCCGCCCAGCCCTGTCATGACCATGTCGCCGCAGGCTGCTTACATGTCCAAAATCATTCCCAATGCTGTGTTGCCACCGTCCATTGACGTGGTGGAAATCAGCCGCAGCCGGAGTCGCAACAGTGTCCGCACAGTCAGCAAGAGCAGCCTGGTGCTGTCTAGCCCGGCTTCCTCCCGTGCTTCTTCTAGAGCCTCTTCATCCAGAACAGTTTCCTCCAGACCCTCGTCCAGAGCTTCCACCATCACCTCTGCCTCTCATCAAAACTTTCGTAGTGTGTCTGACAGTTCTGGTTGGAGTAATTCCGACTCCTCTGAGACCTTGGTATCCGACAGTTCAACTATCTCCAGCAGCAGCACTCCCAGGCAAAAGACATCTCAGGACGAAGACGCTTCTGCTAAGGAGGACAAAGTTGGTGTTCACAGGTCCATCAACAAATCCTCCAAAGGCACCTCCAATGGCAAGCTCCTAACTAAGGTAGACGAGGTTAAGAAAGATGGGCAGTTTATGCGTAGCCTCTCCGTTATGAAGCCAAAGAGGGCTCCTCCTCCTCCAAGTCGCTCCTATTCCCTCCACAATAAGATGAAGCGAAGGTCACGTGATCTGGCAGAGGTTAAGGTCATTTCTGGACAACCCTCTCTAAACACCATCTCAGCTGCACATGAGGAAAATGAAAAAAACAAACCAGAATCTTCTCCTGTGCCCTCCAGGCCTGTAGACAGCCCTGGTTACAATGCTGACACCAGCTCTCTTGATGACTCTACAGGCTCTGTGTCATTTAGTCCCTTAAAATCTCAGCTGGAGGTACTAAAGACAGAGGATGCTAAAAAAGATGCAGAAAAGGTTTCTAAAGTTGCTTCAGAAGAAAAGCAGGAACCACTGAAAGAGAATAAGCTAAACAACATAATCTCTCCAACCAGTGGCTACTCCAGCACATCTCCACGGCTTTCTAAACAACATCACAGTCCATCTCCAAAGCAAAAGAAAGGCCTATTAGCAAAGCTTCAAAGGTTATTTCCTGCATCCTCTTCTGCTGGTTCTTCTCCATCCGTTCTAACACAGCCAGAGGCTCCTGAAAACACAAGGGAACTTAAACCTGAATCAGTTGACACAATCAGTGTAAGCCCATCTGTACGAACCTTGAGAGAGCTCTTCAACATCCCTCCACCACCAAAGGTCCACGCCCCTCCACCTCCTCCACCTGAGGTATGGGCTCACAGCACGCGTTCAATTGAGTTGCTCTTGGGACCTCCAGCCCCCGGTAAGACTTATGCTATTGTAAAGAAGAATCCAAAGGACAGGAGACAACAGAGGCAGTCTCCTTCTGTATCTGCAGAGGGCTCTGTGAAAAGCTTGGTGGTAGAAAGAAAACATAAGAATCCAACTGTAACAGTTGAGTCTGTTATTGGATCCCTTCATGAGATGGAGACAAAGAAAGTTCAAGAAAGTACAATTTTTAATGCAGAGAAAGAGAACAATGAAAGACTGACTCGGAATGTAGATGTGAAAGGAAGTAGTAAAGTTGAGAAAATGAGAGCAAGTGATTTGTTAAATGGGATGTTAGTGAAGGCCGCAGAGAAACGGGAAGAAAGGCTGGCAGCAGTGAGAGAAGAAGCAGCTAAGAAGACATCCACCCAAGCTACAGATGAAAAGACTAACACGAATACGATACCTGCCATTTCATTAGTACGTATTTCGCCTTCGCCATCTCCACCTCTGGGTCACCATCAGCTCCAACCCCTTACCAGACAGACCACAGAAGCTGCTACTATCAAATCAACAGAAGTTGTTGTATCCCCTGAGTCATCCTGGCCTCCACCACCTCCACCAATCTCACAAGTGAGCCTTAATGGGCCTGATGAGACCGATTTCCCTCTTCCACCCCCACCACTGTTTGGTGAAGAGGGCTTAGTTTTACCTGTCAAGGTACCACCAAAAACATCCATTCTTGCGCCTGTTACATCGGTGGTGAAAACAGCAAGTGTGAAGTTGATCTCAGGAGCTGAACCACAGAAACCCAGTGTGTCTCAGGAAATAGCACCTCCACCCCTGAATATCCCACCTCCCCCACCATATGCAGCTCCCCCTCCCCCAGCTACAGTAGTCATAAAACCTACAATCAAAAATGTCTCGCTACCAACAAAGGAGGTTCCTCCACCACCACCTCCAGAGGTTTTTCCTGTGAGGTCCAAAGAGTCCTCTTCTACTGTGGTTCAAGATGTGTTCCCACTGGGTAAAGACATCTCCCCGACAGTGGTTAAAGTGGTATCTCCCTCCCCAATTAAAGAAGTTCCACCTCCACAGGTTGTCAAGGCTTCCCGTCTGCCTCCCAAAGAGTCCTCTGCTTCCTTGGTTCAAGTTGTGCCCATCCTACTTAAAGAGGCAACCCCCAC
This sequence comes from Amphiprion ocellaris, assembly GCF_022539595.1. Lineage (NCBI taxonomy): Eukaryota > Metazoa > Chordata > Actinopteri > Pomacentridae > Amphiprion > Amphiprion ocellaris. Next base: position 18,255,336 of record NC_072785.1, read on the forward strand.
ACTGGTTACAGTAGTGCCTCCCTCCCCAGTTAAAGAGGTCTCACCTCCACTGGTTATTGAGGTCTCCCCTCCACCTCCCAAAGAGTCCTCTGCTCCTGTGGTTCAAGTTGTGCCCCTCCTAGTTAAAGAGGTCACCCCCACACTGGTTTCAGTATTGCCTCCCTCCCCAGTTAAAGAGGTTTCACCTCCACTGGTTATTGAGGTCTCCCCTCCACCTCCCAAAGAGTCCTCTGTTCTTGTGGTTCAAGATGTTCTCCCACTTGTTAAAGACACCACCCCCACAGTGGCTACAGGAGTTCCTTCTACACCAGTTAAAGAAGCCTCACCTCCACAGGTTGTTGAGGTTTCTCCTCTGCCTCCCAAAGAGTCTTCTGCTTCCATGGTTCAAGATGCACTCCCACTTGTTAAAGGCATCCCCTCCACACTGGTTACAGTAGTGTCTCCTTCCCCTATTGAAGAGGTCTCGCCTCCACTGGTTATTGAGGTCCCACACCCACCTCCTGAAGAGGTTTCTGCTCTGCCCCATGAAGAGGTTACTTCTCTACCTCCTCAAGAAGATGCCTCTCAGTCCTCTGAAGAGGAACAACCTGTCATCACTCTTACTCCACCACAAAGTATTCCACCTCCCCAACCATCACAACCGCAGTCATCAGAGCAGGAGATTGATCTTTCACAAGAGAACACCCCTTTTGTACCTGAGAGTAACCCAGTTTCATTTAACAGTATTCTCACTCCCCCTCAGAGTATTCCACCTCCACCTCCAGTAGAGCTTTTCCAAAAGCCACAGGTTGTAGCCCCAAAAACTGATGGTCCAACAACCCAGGAGACCCTGCCTTCGCCTCTATCTGAAATCTCAATGCAGCCAGCTCCTGCAACCTCTCCTCCATCAGAAAAGGCTCAAGAATCTGCTCCTTCTCCCATAAACATTGATTCACCTCCACCTTTACCAGCACAGGATCTTGCCAGCATTGAGGACCTACCTAGTCCTTCAAGCACAGAAAACCAAACCCAAGATCAGACCCCTGCTCCTGTTGTACAAGAGGAAACAACTCCTGTTGTTACCACATCCCTTCTGCAGATGGTCAAGATGCGGTCCCTGAACAGCGGCCCTGAGCCCCCTAAAGCTCAAAAGCAACCACAGACTGAGGTCACAATGAGAAAGCAGCAGCCCAGCACTCAGGTCCCAACATCATCTGCCAGTAGTGAGGCTCCTCCGAAGCCCATCAGAAGGTCTCTGATCATGACCTCTCCCACATCTTCTTCTCCACCTGTCATATCCATTTCACAACCAACTCTTCCCAAGTCCCATTCTGTTGTGGTTCCACCTGTATCTTCATCCACAGCCCTCTCCCCTATGAAAAAGTCTCCTCCTGCCATGACTACTTCTCCCTCCATGAACCTACAGGAGGCCATCCGTCTGAGGACAGCAGCCAGATCAAAAGAAGGCACTGCATCTCGCCTCAGCCTGCACTCACCAACATCACCCATGGACCTCCATAAGTCCCCAACCAGTACTGCAAGCTTTATCTTTTCCAAGAGCAACAAGAAGGTGGTGATTGAGACTAAGCCAGTGCTGGAGGACAAACAAACTATACAGAAGAATGTGGAGGTTCCCACTGTTACGAAGGTGATCAGTGAAGCAGAGTTATTGAAGAAAGAAGTCAAAGTGCCGCCACCTGTTGCAAAGAAACCAACAACAAAGGGCAAGGAAGTTGAGACCACCGAAAGCAAGGAGCAAACTGCAGGACAGGAAGTGCAACAAGAGAGTATCGAAGGTAACAGAGATTGCTCTGTATGGTTTAACTCATCAGACTTAGACTGTGATGATTCAGGTCCTCTGTTTGAAATACCATTGTCAAAAAAATTTAGCAATGATTTGAGCTAAATGGTAATGTCGGCATGTGAACATGATCACAGTGACCGTTGTAACATGCTGACATTTAGGCCTAATTCTCGTAAAAATGAGCAACTAAGTCCAAAAATACACTGATCAGCCACAACATTTAAGCATTTGCCTAATACTGTGTAGGTCCTACAGTGCTGTCAGAACAGCGCTGCCAGCTCAGCCATGAGCATGGGACCTCTAGGGCTACCTGGGTTATCTGTGGTTTTGGCAGTGGATCCTTTGGGGGCAAGCGTTTTTTTTTTGAGGTGGGACTTCCGTAGACTGGGCTTGTTGGGAATCCTGTGGATGTTTGATCAGATCTGGATCACAGAAGTTTTAGGCCAGGTCAAAGGCTTATGCTCTTTGTTCAGTTCTTGATAAATTTGATTGATGCCATTCACCTAATCTGCCATTGCTTTTAATGTTGTGGCTAGTTGGTGCACTTAAGCCTCCGACTTATTTTTTGGAGTCGAAGGTGTTGTGAATTTTTGCCAGCGATATTAGGTCCATTTGCTAAAAAGAAATGGCAAAAAGAAATGCTAAAGAAATACTGAAGCATCAACAAACTGTTAACAGACTAGCTGTACAAGCATAGTTGTTAGCAGTTAATGCAAATTGAAATTCACTTAATTTGAGCTGCACAGTTTGGTTGAACGCATCAAAAATAGCTAATTAAGGCTGCTTAAATGATGTGACGAGAGATTTAGCAGGAGGGTTAGCCATCTTAGAATAATATTAGAACTCCTGACTCAGAATATGGTTCTTATTATTCTCTATCAGCTTTAGCAGGTGTAAAATCTACCACTATCTTAATTTAGCATGTTACCATGCGAACCTTTGCTAATTAGCACATATACAAAATACAGCTTAGGCTGATGAAAAAGTCATTTATTTTACAGGTATTTGGTCTTCAACCAAAAGTACTGGACAAATAAAAGAGATGGAAGCCAATGGTTCACCAAAGCTTGGTGTAGAAAAGGTGTAGAAAATTTTATGCTCATCTATCCAGTAGTTTAAACAAGTGGACCAAATTACTAGCGCTGCCATTCCTAGAGCTGTGCTGCATGAAGAGCAAAAATTCAAATTAGCTGTTGTTTTGTTTTCATTCAACCATTCTGTTTCCCATCAAACTAATTCTGTCCCATTTTCCAGCTTCAGATGCTGCGGAGAAAACAAATGGGACAGCAGGTACTGTTGAAGGAGAAGAGACATCGTCTACATGATTGTAAAGACTGAAGGACACCTGGGAAGGACTTACCAATAACATTTACTTCATTGCATGTCTATATGTGTGGTAGACAAGAAGCGGAATTTGGATTAGTGAAATCCTAATTTCAAAAATTACATTTTGAAATGTTCTTGAGTTATTTGAATTTGAGTCAATGGTGTTGGTCTTAATTTCCTGAAGTACTTATTTTGCATTTTACAGAGTAAATGCTGCATATTTTCTTTGCCAGAGGGTGTTCTGAGCTTTGCTGTTGAAAGAGATGGGGATATATCGCCCTCTAGTGTCAAACAGTGATTGTACCACTTGTGTCCTGCTGAATCAGAGCTTTCATCAGTACTTGGGACTTTTGGGCGCTCATCTGTAAATATAGCAACATAAAGTATATTTAACATATCCACAGCAATAATAAATTTGTTCTACAGAGTTCTGTTCTGTGTATTTTCCAAGAGAGTTTCCACACCAATTATATTTGTTAAAAAAAAATATTATCTAACTTATTTTTCCTGTCATGTTCAGAGGGTCTGTACAGACAGTGTCACCTTTGCATTGTTTGTTAAATCCTAACATCATAATATAATTCAAGTTTCTTTTTGTAGCTGCACAATCATATCCAAATTTATGTTTTCAAGAATCCTAGGTTTTTTTCTTGTTTCGAGGCTATCTATGCACATGGCAATTAATGTCACTGAAAATGCAGACGTAAAGCAATACTAAAGTCATTGTTATGGAGCACATTTTCTGCTGCTTTTAGTTACTGATGTTGGAAGTGTTGCCTTTCCTCAGTTCTTATGGCTCAAACAGTGGGATGTTTGTGTTGGATTTCAAACTGGTTTTAGAGACTATAATGTAAGAAAATCATTTATAAAGAAAAAATTAAAGATTTATGGACAAATCAAGTTGTTGTGCTGAGGACAGTCTTTTTTTCATTTCTAAAGAAATTGTTGTTCCTGTGACATATACATTTTCTTACTTCAGTCTTTACTTTGCTTGAGCCTGAAGTGTGTATGGTACAATACGATCCAAACAAACGAATAGTTTTAGATTTACGGATGTCTTCCGTTTTTGACGTGTGTCATTATTTGGAATAATCACATTGATAAAACTTCTCTTTTCAACTACAAGATAAAAACAAATATTCCAATCTCACGGAAAGGAACTGTTTTTCAAACGAATAATGATTACAAGGCAAGTCAAGCAAAAGAATTTGGGTTTGCATTTCTTATGCCAAGCACTGACACAAAAGAAAGTCAGGTGACTGCTTTTTCATATCTACTTTTATTGAAATGAATCAAAGATTTTTGTTATGAAGAGTTAGAGCAGAGTACTCCATTCACTGATGAAACACTACCTCCATGTGAAATACCAAGTCATCTCCCCATCATCCACATCTGCCAGGCTGCTGTCATTCTTCCTCTGCACCTCTGAAGCTATCATCCTCTCACCCTCTTCACCTCTGCCTGTATATGTCCTGTTTTCTACCCCATCTTTAGAGTTAGGTGGCTTAACCTTTCTCTGTAAGTTGACTTCTGATGGTAACATCTCCTCCACCTGCACCCAGCGATGAAGCCCTTCACCTTCCTTCCGACTCCGATGGATCATTTGATCCATGTCAGAAATCTCACCTTTCCCCCTAAATCTCTCCTTCACCTTGCTCTCTGAAAGATTTTTTTCTTCATATCCTGATCCATCCTGCTCAAACTCATTTAAGCTCCTTAATTCAGATTCACTCCACTTGTCCAAAACCCTCTCCCTAAAACTTAACTCATCTAAATCAGGTTCTTTCATCTCTCCGTGGGTAATTCCTCTTTCTTCAAGCTGCTGCTCCTCCTCAGCTAAACTATCATCATTCTTTACCACATCCTCACTTTCCCAGAGCTTTTCGTGACTGTGCAGCTCATCGATGTCATGTTTTTCTGCGGTCTCGTCTTCTTTTCCCTTGCTAAAGGTAGAGGATCTGACTGGTAGAAAGCCTTCTTCTGGTGTGTACGGCTGATCTGAAACCAACAACGGCCCACTTCTGGCAGAGCCTATGGAAAATGAAAGATGTCAAACGTCACTTTTCAAAGCTGACAGCTGGGGATTTGATGCTTATCATCAAAGCACATATATTTCCTTTGAAATCCAACGAAGGCTACAAAAGACCATCACACACCTTCCATCATGGCTCTCCGACGTTTAGAGATCACACATTGTGACTCACAGCAGTCACATATGGAGTCATCGCCAGTGAGAGCCTTCCACCTGTTATGATGCAGATATAGTCAATCCACCTGGAAACAGCTAATAATCTATCTAAAATGTACTGTTCTGGTTTGTGATGTGCTCACCTGTTGCCTCTGTAGGTGCAGGATTTGTGTGTAGGACCTGGGTCCTCTGATGTCACGAATAATTTGCAGTGGATGTTGACCTAAAACAGAAACAGGATTAGGCCACAGCATGTAGTTGTGTAAATCCAGAAAATTGTAGTTCCTCCAATCATACCTCAGTGTCAGGGTCAACGGTAAACTGGAAGGCCTTTAAGGACAACCTCAGGCTTTTGTTTGTCCGAGAAATGAACTGAGAGGCCCCTGGGTCTCGCCTGCTGTCCATCATACAGCTAATGATATGGATGACATCCAACATTACGGACACCAAGGTCAAGACCAAACCATTATAAATGTCTTGTTGTCCACAATACATACCCATAGTTGTCTATGATGGCGTATTGGAGGGATGATTTGGAGTCACTGGATGGTGCTGCATAGCAGCTATTGATGTACAGTTTTCCTCCAACAGGGAGGTAAGGAGCAGAAACTTGGAAATTTACAGTTTGCCCAATCTGGTAAACGTGGGACTTGGCTGGTTTGCTCCATAAATCTAAGAGTCCATTGAGCGAGTCATAGCAGTTATTTAATATTTAAACATTTGATAAACAAGACGAATATCGTGATCAATGCTGCTGCGACTCTGAACACTAGATTTTTAGCATACCATCCATTAACTTGATCTGGAAATCAGTCGGACGTCCTTTCAGCCTTTTACGCATAACATAGGTTTGCCAGGTGGGCTGTACAGCCAGCTGGTGTACATGATGGTCCCTGTGTAGGATGGAGGATTGGGAGGTTTTAGGTGCTGATCAAGTCTCCACATACGATAGATCATTAAAGTAGTAAGGAAACAAGTCTAACCTTGGATAACGGCACTCAATCTCGACTTTGATCGGGTGCGCTCTGCTCGGAAAACGCCTTGACGAAGGCTCATAATGGAGCTCAAATTTGTAGACCAGGTAACCGTGTGGCAGCTGTCGAGGAAAGTCAGAAACTGTGATTTTAACTTGCAGGGAGCGTCTGGAGGCGAATGACACCCGTGGACATCTTACCTCACGCACTCCATCACACGCTGTCAGTGGATACGTGAAGAGCAGGTCACCGTACGGTCTGAGGAGCCCGTTGCTTGTGCAGCTGCTGCCTAATTTCAGCTCGTCTGCGTCTGCGCCTAGGCCGTAGAAAGCTGGTTTAACCCGAACTACTAAGTCCGACGTGGAGCAGGTTACCGAGACGTCTGGGAGAAAAGCGAAGTCCGACTGGATGTTTGCGTCCTGACGCATAGATCGAGGTGTTACTGGCTTTGAAGGCAGATGTGACCCGAGTTGAGGAATCGGAGCTGTGCTGGCAGGTAAGCTCAGACTGGACTCTCTGCCTTCTAATGTTAACAGATCTATTGGTTTAGATTTTGGAGTGCCCAGTTTGAAAACCCTTTTCCTTCTTCTGAATGGATATTCATACGTGTCTGCTGCAGCTCTAAGGATGCCAAGTGATAAAACACTCCACAAAACAAAGAGATGCCACTTTGTTTTCATCGCAACTGACTTCTATCCTTCTATCTTTCTCTTTCAATCCGCGCGTAAAAGCACCACCGTCACAGCTGGAGTCAATTAGTGGCGACAAATTGGCAGCATGCTGTCAAATAGGAGAAGTTCATTTTCGTTTATTTGGTTAATGTAGCTGTTTTCTTTGGATAGTTTCGTTTAAACGAGTGGTTCTGGTAACATCGTTTTGATATATGCACTCCATTAAGAGCAAAACACCATGGATTACCTGCAAAAGCCAGTCTCTTGCTCAAAAGCCTTAGTTCATCTCGCAGAAGTAAGTATCTGTCAATGAACATGTCAGTGCCATCAGAATGAAAAGTCTTTGTGTCATTGTGTGGATAAAACAGTCAAATTGCTTAGTCATGTTGTCATTATAACAGTGTACTCTGGAGGGATGTTCTGATGTAAACTATGGCTAAAGTTTTGATGACAGTTACTGTAAATTGTAAGTTACACCTTAGTGTATGTGGAAGATTGATTGCAAGAGACTGGACAAGATTCATATTTACACTTTTACTGTTTGTATTGTAATTTGTTGACAGATCACATCATTACAGAAAGGAAAACAGCGCTGCATAGCACAAAGAAAAAACAAAAAGTAGAAATGTGAACTTCGGACAATTTCCTGACTGAAAACTGTACATGCAGTGTTGTAGGAATTACAGTGTAGTCTTCCTACACCTCCTGACGTTCCTGTCTGTTGGGCCACAAATTCTCATCCACATCACGAATATCTTCTCTTGCGTCTTTTCACCTGGGAGCAATTTACCAATTCAGGACAGATTTAGAAAAAACGTCTCATGGAAATGGAGGGTAAGATTATTCAACAGAGATCCATTATAATACATTTTGATCAACATGACATAAGCAGTTGATAATGTAGGAAACAGCAGAGAATTGTACAGAATCATTTGCATGGATGTACTAAAGCATTTGCAACTTGTTCAAAGAAATGACAAACTGCTTTTTTGATGTGCACAAGTGACACTGATGTGAAGATTGAAAAAGTAGTTTTGAGAATTTCAGTTCCGATCTGAGAAATGTACCAAAGCAACTGAGAAAAACTGTAATATATATACACAAAGTAGTACTGATGCTGAGAAGATTGTACCTTGATGAAAAGATAAACTAATTGACTTTAACTGATGGTTGTACTGGTACTGTAAATACAAAGACTCCAAGTCTAAAGGAGAAGCAGAGTTAAAGTAAATGGCTTCCAAAGTGGAGTTTTGATTGATAAATTTGAGGGGCACAAAGGTGATTAACAATATCAGGATTATGTGCCAAAAATCTAATAATGTTTTTGTTTTCAGATTTTTATTAACTCTGTGCTTTATTTGTGATGAACCAGAAGGCAGATTTTCTTCCTCAAGCCTGAAAAGTACTAAAATAAGGCCATGTTTGAAGCAACCATCACTTTGACCGGACTGCTTCCAACTAATGTACAAACCAAAAATAGATATAAATTAGTCATTGTGTTACTTTAAATGGTCATGAGCTAAAAGAATGGCTGGTCTAAATAATGAATCTCATGATTCATAAGCATTGGCATCACCAGTTATTTAGACTTTTGCCCATTCAGCTATTCTAGTCCCACAGGTTTGCAGTTTCTGGTGTGCAGTACTGTCCAGTAGATGGCGCCATGATGAAAGTTTTGGGCTGCAGACTTCATTTTCTTTATGTGCCTGTACCGAATGCTGTAAAAATTTTCATTCACCTGCTGTAATTAAGTTCAGATTTGACATACCATTGTTTTACATGAGTATTTCATTTTCTGGAAGCTAAGGTTAACTCAACTGTGCAATGAAACCATTCATCGTGTGCCCACCAGGAACCAACTCTAATGTTACCACTTTGCAAATTCAGAGTTTACAGTGGGGGAAAAAAGACACATCTTGATTTGCCAAAACACAACAGCTGCTCATTAATGTCCTGAATGTGAATAACGCCATGAACTGTCAGCAGAATTCTCTCTGTAATGTTCTTTCCCACAAACTGTAGACGTGGATAACAAAGGTTGTTGACTTCTAGAAGCTCGGTTGTGGTGAAGAAAAGATTGATATAAAAAGTGAAACTGCTCCCACGTCTGTTTCTGAGGAGCCTTGAACAGACAACATTCTGATACTCAGATAAAGCTGGAAAGTACTGTTCTTCCACATCCATGTCAAAAACCTTGTTTAGGTGTTGAAGGACCTGCAAATGATCTTCAAGTAAACTGTGAACAAAACTCTATGAGTGATACCGAGTGTCTTCCTGTTTTGGGGTATTTTTTTGCTCGCATTTAAAGAATTTAAAGTCCATGAATCTTTTGCTAGAAGATAGACACTGCATCACACACTTATTGAGAAAATGCTAATGGGTCATTCCAGAATCGGAGGATATTTCAGATTCAAAGTGTTTGAAGAATTTCAAAAAAAAATTTCTTTTACAATTTTCTGCTACATATTCATCAATAATAGGTAATAAACTATTATAGGCTTGATTGGCTCAGCTTACACATCAGTGGTATCATTTTTATTATTATTGTTTTATTATTGTATATTATTGTTGTTTGCTAACCCTCCTCTAATCACAGCAGCAGGGTTGCTAATCCATGCTAATGTTATAGAAATGACTTTCGTCAATTTATGACTTTCTTGAAATTTATGTTTGTAAGTGGAAGTTTAAGGTATTGAGGGTTTTAATTGGGGAAAAATGGCATGTTAATTGCAAAAGTTGATAAAGTTCCATTTATTTAATAGATAGAACTTGTATTCTGCTATGAATGAATATTAAAATTTACAAGATAAGTTATTACTTCGTCATCAAAACAAAAACTAACTTTAGTCAAAATATAAGGAGGAACAGTACACTGCAAAGCATCACAAATTAAGTTAGGTAAATCAGCTTTTCTTTAGGTTATTTAATGTAAATATACAAGTTTTGCTAATATTAAGAGAAACTTAAAATATCTTTTTAAAAAAAAATTCAGAACACTTTAGAACTTAAAAACACTCATTTTATAACTTGAGGCATTTTAAAATGATGAGCTGAATGAACAAAAAACTGAACGTTCATTCAACTCATTAAATTAAGTTCATTGGAACCAAAACTAGCATACAGCAGATGTTCAGGGATGCACTGTCAGAGAGTTAAAACTCCTTGGAGACACTTGTTTGCTGTGGTTTAAGAAAACAGAAATGGTGGAAACTTGCTCTGTTTTTAAAAAAATATTAAATTAAGTCTTGGTTTTTACTTCTCATAATAATCCAAACAATTCTAACCATGACAAAGGTATAAAATTCTGTCACTATAGACTTAATTATTTATCATAGTTTAGACCTTTGAGGCTGTAAGTTCTCAATGTTACATGAAGAAACTGTTTAAACTGAGAATGTAGAAGGAAAGAAAGTCTGTATTTAACCATTTTCTGTGTAACTAATTGATTCAACGTGAGTTTATTGAAGTCTTGAAGCTCAGGTAATTTGGCTCAGCTATAGATTTTACACTTTCACAACTCATAAGAAACCTTTGAGTTAATTAATCTGAAATGCATTTAACTTAGATTTAAAGGCAGCAGGGGAACTTTTAAGGTGAAAGAACCCCATAATAAGTCATTTACATAAAGTGATTTAAATTTTCTTGGCACTTCCACCTTTGCTGGAAGCAAATCTGCCGGATTAAGATGCTTGAGGTTATTGCATGTCATAAGACCAGCTAAGTTCCATAGACTCTCAGCAAACGAACCATGTGGGCTTTGTTTCCCTCCATCTGGGTCAACATACAGTGAGGGGAAAAACCAGATCGAGATATAAGTAGATCTGCAGCAACTTTCAAACCAGTCACACACACACACACGAACACACAGCAAAGAAGAGGCCATTATTTATTTTCTTATTATTCATATAATATTCCTATTACTATTTTGTTGAAAAGCCTTAATATTGTTAGCAACACTTCTGGATTTCCCCTTGTCTGGACTTTTATAGACTTTTTTGGTCAGCTAGGCTTTCTGTTTCAAGTTGATACAAGTGTTGACTTGTGTCTAAGTACTTAGTAATCATATCTTCTCACAGCTTTCCAGCTAAGACGTGGCATCAGATTTAAACTTCTCTTTCTTTTTGATGTGTACTCTAATATAGACAATGACATGTAATTGTGCGTATTTATTTTGGAAACAAAAAGCCTGATGAGTCATATATAGAAGTGGCCACAAACAAATAAAATCATAGAGTAAATAGTCACAAGGTCATAAGACTGAGTGTGTAAACTCAATAACAGCGACAGTATGAAAATCATCTCATTTTACAGCAGAAGAAAACAAAGGTGAGTGAAATGCTACAAGATGCAAGTCATCTATGTTTTTCAAGGCAGTAGTATTACAGGATTTTGCAACACGCTGTCCAGACTGAATTCCTAATTAACCCACTTAACTTAGTGGTGATGTATATACTCATTTGTGTGCCAACAGGAATCCTTAACAACGGGCACCAAGGTAATTTTTTCTATTTTCTTAAAATTTCCAGCCAACTACAAACTGGAAATGCATTACTGCCTCCTTCCAGTTTAAAAATAACAACACATTTGGTCTTTGCAATTAAAAAATGATGCACATGTTCCTCCAGTAAAGTGAGATCTGATCTCAAGTGTTGACTCGTGATGCATGATGAGACACATCCTAATGCTGAGTATGAACTAGTCTGACTAACCGGATGTGATTGGTTTATACAGGCCCACACAAGCCAGAGTGTTTTTCTCCTGTGGCAGAATGGTAGTGAGGTAAAGACAGATCCTTCTGTGCTGCAGAATGGTCTGGGTACACCAGAATCTGGCTCTGTGAGACTTGGTGTGAACTGACATACTGATCACTGAAGACACGTATCAATACCAGGTGTAAACAGGGCCTAACATTCACAAGCTTAAGTCTAGTATTGAAAAATAAATGCCGCTTCACCGTAAACTGTCCTATTTAACTTTGCAGTTTGACCTGTTTGTAGCACTGCAGAACTGAAAGTGAAAACAGAAAGATTACATCGAGTTTCAGTGAAGCACACACTAAAACTAACTGATAAGTTTTAGAAAGCTATAAAACTATTTTAAAAAGTAAATGATGGATTTCTAAAATGTTTCTTCACCCATAGTTGACCATTAACAGTACAACAGATTTTTTAAAAAGGGGTCGTGTCGTAATATGTTTTCTGCCAGCTTAACAAATCTTATTCCCTGATGATTAAACAATAAATGATGTGTTTGATACCATGTTTGGGTGGTGTGAAAGGGAATGTAAGGTGAGTGTCCTACAACTACTGATGCCACTGACACCTATTTTGGCTCTAATACTGACACTGCTTATGTTACATTAGCAGAGAGGGTTTTACAGCAGTAATGTCATCTACAGGTTAGAAGTTAAGAGCAAAACATACTTTTTTGCCATGTAGTTGTCAAAGTAAACCGTGATCTCTTACAGTGTATTTATAAAAATTAGACTATTTTTAGTCAGTGTTGACCATTATTTGGATGAGATACAGTGTCTAAATATTTTTTGCCTGTCATCTCTGTCCACTATAAACCATCCAATAACAGGAAATGTTCATGTAGAAACCAACAACTTTGATTTTCTTTTAGTTTACTTTAAAATATGTACCATTTGATTTAGTCTATTTTATACCTAAATGCAGTCGAGATGGTTTGGGATGAGATGGCTGCAGAGCGAAGGCCAAAGGGCCAGCAAGTGCTCAGCATCTCTGGGAACTCCTTCAAGACTGCTGGAAAACCATTTCAGGTAATTAATTAGCTGGAAATGGCTGATTTTAATGGAATATCTACATAGGAGGACAGAAGCTCATTTCCAGCAACCATCACTCCTGCGTTCTAATGGTACATTGTTAGCTAATCATGTTGAAAGGCTAACTGATGATTAGAAAACCCTTTTGCAATTATGTTAGCGCATGAATAAAAGTGTGAGTTTTGATGGGAAACATGAAATTGCCTGGGTGACCCCAAACTTTTGAATGGTAACGTACATCTACATTAATTTTAATCTCTCTCAACTTATTAAGCTAAATCACCTGACGCACTTTCATTAGAGGAAAATGAAAGTGTGTCCGTCATGATTTTTTTTTAATGAAATGTTTTGGTTTTTTAAAATTTATTACAAAGTTAAATATTTTGTAGTATCATTGTTTTCTATGTTTTGACTCAATTCACTGAATTAAACTAATATTAATTTAATGCAATTAATATAATTGTCTAATTTAAATTTAAATGAATTATTTGAGTTATTACCATTTTAGTTCAATTCATTAATTTGATTTTTTAAATTGAAAGCCTTAATTGATTTTATTGAGTTTATTCAACTCATTTCAAATTAGTTATGGCAATTTATATAAATTTACCTTAGACAATTAAGGGAACAATAAGTGCAAGTTAAATCATTTATTCAACTTGATTAATTGGATTAATTCGTTTTATTATAGATTTTTATTATTTTAATTCTGTTTTATGCTACATTTTGTTAAATGTAATTAAAAGTAATTCTCTTTTAAACCTCATTCATCCTCATTCACGTGTGTATTTAACAATAGCAACTATAATTGCACCGTTTATGTGTGTGTCAAGAGATATTTTGTTGTTTTGTATTTTTCTTTCTTTCTCTATTTATTGCTGAGTTGCATTTCACATTTATAATCACAATAATCTCTGTTGTCAAAAATGTAAAACAGAACAGCTGCGGACGTTACGTTGTCCTGCCGTGCTGCGTTTATGGACTGAAGAAAATGTAGACTTTCTTCAACAGTAACAAACAAACAAATACATAAATAAACATCTGTGAAAGTGTCAGAATGATACCTATTTGGTTGAAGTTCCTCTGAAAAGGTCTACATGTAATTATTTATCTGTATATCACTTGTCGACACGATTTCCATCCCCTAAACGTGATATTTAGTGTCCTGTTCTGTGATTTGTTGCCTTTTCCTGGGCTCATGCATGCGGATCCCCCTCAGCACTGGAAGTGGACGTCGTGAACATGCGATGGTCACGTCACAGTCTTGATGACGTAGACATATAGTAGAATGAATGAGATGGCAGCAGAGAGCACGAGAGCCTTGAGACAGACCCACGCCGAGCTTCACACGATGATGCTATGAGGAGGATTTTTCTTCTAACGCTAAAAAAAAAAGAATAAAACCAGAAGAAGCACTTCGTCGTCTTGAAGCGCAATGGCACGAGGAGAGGGCGCGGAGCAGTACTCGGCGACTTTACTGTCAGTCAAACCTTTAAACACTGAGATCAAACCGGCAAAGGTAAGCGCTTGAAAGATTTCACCTCTTTTTAAATTAATTGTGTGGTTGTTCAAATGAGGAGGATTTCTGCACCATCTCTGTCTCATTCTGGTGCGTAAAAGGCGCCTAGATTCAAACTAACGCCGGTTAAATTTGTGGTCAGGACTTCCTTTCAAACGCTCGCTTTGAATTCGGATTTCACCCCGTTCTGTCCATCTGTCCTCGGGCTCGTTTGTGCGGAGGACATTGCCAGGAACCTCATCTCAGTCAAAGTTGCTGTTTTAACATTGTGACTTTTTAAGCTGCTCAGTGTGCTCAGCTGTAGCTGACAGATGTGTGACGTGGAGCTTCAGACTCCCATCAGGCACGACTGGCTCTTTGTTAACGACCATGAACAGTCTGTGGTAATGACATTGGCAATGGGATGGTTGTATAGAGAGTTAAACAAGGCTTTCATCCTTTAAAAAATCAAAGTGACCACTGTGTGTGTCTCACAGCTTCCAGATAACTCATCAGTGTTGGTGTTTCACATGGGAAAGTATGGCAACATCTACAGCCTGTAATACCTTCTATCTGCTCTGTGATCACATAGCAGATTTAAATCCAAGCTTGGCAAAGGTACTTATGGACATTAGACTTGTCTCAAGGGGAGTGAATGAAAGAAAATACCTCTCTGGAGCTGCAACTATCATGATTGATCATTCCAGTTGCCTAAGATTCACTAGATCCAGTGTCTGTAAGGTGAGAATTCAAACTAATTTGAACTAAAACTGAATGTAATTGGGTTTGGACTGATGGATCTATGCCGCCCTGAGATATTTCCTTTGTATTCAGAATTCAGAAGTTGTCCAGTCCTGTTAAACTCTCATGGATTCTGTGGGTGCCTTCTACAAAAGTCATTAAAGGTTACCCACACGCTGCCTCTCTATATTTAGCTTCAGTTTTATTTTTACTTTCCCAGCCTGGCGATGGCGAGCTGAGGGATCTAGCGGGAGACACTATCCCGGATTTGTTTTAAGGTGACAATTTCCTCTCAGCAGAGGCGATTCTGAATTTGAGTCAGCTGTGGTTGTGAATCAGCGCCCACAAGCACCCCCTCGCTGACATCACCACGCTCTCACAGGTGATCGGCCAATGGCAGACTGCTGGCTACAACGCGAAAAAGTCACACTGCCCCTAACACACTACTGCCAGAGAGCCAATAGCTGAGCTGCTGTGATGTGGTGATGCAGTTAGAGTGAACTAGAGTAACCTCGCCGGCTCACATGGCGTTCCTGCAGGTTGTAATACTGTATCAGCTTTTTCCCCAAGAGTCAGACTCAGGCATGGTTGAGGGTATTTGAGCAGAAAACAGGGATTAACAGAGAGAGAGGGGTGTAGATAATGATCATGTGGTGCACCACTGCCCACATCACTTTACCTTAATTTACAGCTCCCTACAGAATATGAGCGCTTCAGTGTTTACAGTGAGACGCACAAATCGCTTTAAAGCCAACTTAACGTCATTATGCACCTCTTCTTCCCCTTCCCCTCTTGTCTTCCAGCCAAAGAACCAGAGAAATCGTCTGTCTGTGTGCAGTAAAGTGTGCTATGCATTTGGCGGAGCTCCATACCAGATCACAGGCAGCGCTCTGGGCTTCTTCCTCCAGATCTACCTGCTCGATGTGGCACAGGTGACTCAGAAGACAGAGGAGAATGATGCTACATAAGTGAAATTGTGCTTTTTTTTTTAGCGACATTCGCTGATCTTGAAATGCAGCCGCACAAACACACAGTGATTAGCTTCAAGGTCAAAGTTTGTGTTCACTCCATGGAGCCTCATCGCTTTAACAGCCTCCATCCTGCAGTAGTCGGTCAAGCGCATTAGCCTGGACTCCTACCGCTTTGCTTTGTTACTCAATCAGCAAATTAGACTTTTCCTCTGCACACAGTAGGAACCTAAACAAAGGCCGTTCAGCTCAGTGGATGAGATCATTGTAGCGACTCTGAATGCTACTTTGTTCATAAAGAAATTACACACTTGTGTGTTTGGCTGCTGTTGTACTCAAACCCTGAAAATGTCTCCATAACCTCACTGGTGTCATGGCTCCTCTGAGCCTTTCTCCATATGAGGTAGTATTTGGCATCCTCTGTGTTTTGGTCTCAAGTCTTTTTTTTCCATGTCCCCTCTCTAGCTGGACCCCTTTTATGCCTCCATCATCCTGTTTGTGGGCCGGGCCTGGGATGCCGTCACAGACCCAACGGTGGGTTTCCTGGTGAGCCGGAGTAGATGGACCGGCATCGGCCGCATGATGCCCTGGTAGGTGTCACAGAGCAACTAAGATGTTTAGTGAAATGTGTTGAGCTACAGGAGAAATGTGAGTCTAATGTACTGGCAAAAAGGCAGCCCATGAGACGTTAGCAGTAACCATGGCAACAAGCTTGAAGGAATAAAAAAAATGGTACGACTGTAAGAATGCAATGTGCCTGTATTAATGTGTAGAAAACGCAGTGCAAGTCAGCAGCAGAAGCATCCAGTAAAACGACTCATCTCTGTGTGGCATTTAGTGGAACAGTAGGAAGAGCTTGTACCTAAATAGGTATGAGAGGAACTTTGCATTTCGTAGGAAGATGTTTAGTATCCCACCCATGCTTCTGTCGGCATACTGCTGCGTTGCACATGTAAATTCCAGCTACATGTGAATGTCGGTCTGCCTTGTGGCACAGCTGGCAGCTGGACAAATGCATCTTCACTTCTTGCCAAAAGCTGGGTTTTGCTTTATCTCCCCACAACTGTGACAAGCAGCGATGAATGATTTATTTTATCAACTTTGCACAAAGCATTAAAAGTAAAGGGAGAAAGTTCAGACTGTTGAACTGTAAAATTCAAATGCTTCTCTTTGCGTAACCAAATGTATCCAGTTGAGCTCATGAAGGAAGCAGCTTGTGAAGGAAGGTGACCTTGACATTCTGCTGGCAGGATGAAATGCGATCGTGTTGCTCACAAACCGTCACTGCAGGCCGTGATATAATTTGCAGAGAAGCGGAACTAAATATTTTTACAGGCCTTCTTCCCACATATTGTCACTCAAGTGATATCTAGAGGCCAGTGGGAAGTCAAAAATACCAGCTACCGTGCACGAGCTCCACGTCATATGTTGAAGTGTGTGTGAAAATGGGGGGGAGGGGAAGTTGCCGGCTTGTGCTGCGATTGGTCCAACCCACAACACACCATCAGCTTCAAACCAATAGGGGTGTGTCCCTCTTTGTGTGCATGTGTGTTAGATTTGGAGGATGGTTTTCTTTGCAGAAGCACAGAAAGGTTATCTTGGGTCAAAAAGGCAATAACAGAGGTCATTGTTAAAAAAGGCAACATGTACGTGACACCACCGTCCATCAGAGAAGAGATGTCTTTCATTTTATCTTCTCACTTGTCCTCCTCAGCACGCACTGTGGCAAATAAAGACACTGCGGTCTGTGTTCAGTCGGTGTGTTAAATGGTCACAGCCGGAGCTCTATTTCCAGATAAATTAGCTCTCACTAACCTGAATTCATGCAGACATCAGAGCAAATCGGGAGCTCTTTCTTATTCGCCACGTGCGAGGAGGGGTTTCATTTCACCATATGTGGATGCAGAAGTGTCGCATCAAATGAGGAAACATCCCTCTATGTTTAGTGAGAATCGGTTTTTATTGCTTCTGCAGGACGTCCTGGATGCAAGACATTGACTTTAGGCCAACAGCTGCCCTCTTTTAATCTAGAAGCTACCCAGTTATTTGTTTGAGCTAGAAAATAGTTTTTAGAAAGCACTCTGCGTGAATGATTGTCCTCAAAACAACTTTTTTCGGGTGTGTTAATGCGATTAAGAGACACGTGGTTTCCCTTTGGCACAAAAAACACTTTGAGTTTTACCCACTTTGTTGCTAGTTTGGGAAAAAAAGGTTCTGAAATGTCCCCAGCTTCCCTGACGGAGGTTTTGGCACCGAGGTCAGCTGGAGGACGTACAAAGCTGAGGAAAAGGCTGCCGAGTGGGGTGAGAGCGAGGTGGGCCAGAGCGGCCTCGCCATTGGGCCGGCCCACCCTCGCCTCCTTATGCTGCCCCAACTGAGCCCTTTCTCCACACACGAGCTCCAACAAGGCAGGATTAGGGGGATTATACACAAAGCAGCTGGGACAGAGCAGACAAGAAGTGACTGCAAGGGAGGAAAAATGAAAAGGAGGGTTGTGCTACTGTAACAGTGGACCGAATTCAAACACGCTCTTAAACACAGCAGGAAAACAGTGGGACTCTGTCTAATGCACAGAATGAAACACAAGTTAGAAGAAAAAAACCCTTGTTTGGTTCATATCAGGCTCTCTCCTAAACAGTTCTCTCACTCTTTTCCCCCCAGGATCCTTCTGTCAACTCCGTTCGCGGTGCTGACTTACTTCCTCATCTGGTACGTGCCTCCATTTGAGGAAGGGAAGGTGGTCTGGTACCTGATCTTTTACTGCCTCTTCCAGTCAATGCAGACGGTTAGTACCTCATGTTGACACACATCAATGCTCTGTTCCTCTTGGTTTCCTCTGAGGACACTCTGTCTAACTGTGTGAATGTTTTTGCAGTGCTTCCATGTCCCATATTCAGCCCTCACCATGTTCATCAGTACCGACCAGAAAGAGCGAGATTCTGCCACTGCCTATCGTACGTCAGCCCTCCTGCGTGATTTTAAAATGGCTTTACATGCGTGTTTCCATTCATGCTCTCACGCTCCACACCTGTGCTGCTTTCAGGTATGATGGTGGAGGTGTTGGGCACAGTGCTGGGAACCGCAATCCAGGGCCAGATAGTAGGCGGCGTCTCCAACTGTCCCGATGAGACTGAACATGTGAACAGCACAAACTCATCCAGAGTCAACGTAACCAGAGCTTCACTGGATGAGACAGTGAGTCTCCTGCAGGCTGTCTGATAAATGATGACATTCACAGCTATTTCATGCAACATTCACATGAGTGTTGGGCTAATTTAATACTCTTTTCTGTTCTTAGAAAAAAGCTTACTTGGTTGCTTCAGGGGTCATCTGCATCATCTACGTCTTGTGTGCCGTGATCTTGTTTCTGGGTGTGAAGGAACGAAAAGGTAACACTCACAAAGATGACAAGAAAAGTTCTTTTTGTAAGGAGGATATATTTATAATGTTGAAGCAGAAGCGTTGACTCAAGACACTAAATTTAGGCTCAAGTCAAACTGAATCAAAGATCTTTACAAACAAAAAAGTGCATTTTCCTGATACCTGATAGACTCAGTCCAGTTCTGCTGTGGTCAATGAAAAACCAGAAAAGATTAAAAAAAGTTTGACTCTGCAAGTGCAAATGTTGGTAGTTGTGTTACTGGAATAATACACTATAGTTACTCTGCCAAGGAACGCGGTGCAGTTATGTGACGTTTGGCGTACAGTTGTCTGTCTGTCTGTCTGTCAGCAACATTGCTCAAAAACAGACTAACGGATTTGGATGAAATTTTCAGGGAAGATCAGAAATGACACAAGGACCAACTGATTAGATTTTGGCAGTGATGCGGCTTATAGTCTGGATCCACAGATTTGTTAAAGACTTCTATATCATTGTGAGATAGTGGCACAGCGTCACTGTAACTATGACAACAAGTGAACTCTGTCAGCTGCCTGCTGACGATCACATGACTGTGATCCTACTACAAATCCACCACTGCAGACTTATCAGGACTTATCCGTCAGGAAATGATACAAGGAACAATTGATTAAATTGTGGGGGTGTTTCCATGTCCCATCAATTCCTGCCACCTGGTACATATTTAGGTCACACAGTTCAGTATCTGTACATAACGTACACATGCAGAACATACGCCTGTGCTCCGTGCAAGGTCATTTTGTTTGTGGGTACATCTATATTAAATGGCCACATTCTATGGTGCCGTGATTTCTGCCACAAGTTTTTTCAAGATTTCAGCCGTCAGAAATGATACGACGACCGAGCATCCTTGGCAGATGCTCTCTGAGTGCTTTTCTTGTCTTTAAAACGTTATCATGCTTGTTCTTAAATGCTTTGTTAGTTCTCTAAGTTCAGAACACTGTTACCTTGTTGAAAAGCCTAAAACATCCTTAAATTTAGTGATAACTATTCATCATGACTTCTTTAGCACTCAGAATGCAAGAACTGAGATACACTGTGGCCTTAACAAACCAAGATTTTTCGCCACCTCTGATTTCAGGATTGCATTTGAACCTCTCATCAAAAAAACACATCGGAAGCAAAAAATGTGGAGGCCACATTCTGACTAAATTTCTCTGCAAGATACAGATTAGACGAATAATAATAATTTTATCTCTTATCATGAAGGGTGTTTTTGTGCTTGTGACAAAGTGGGTGAGAACTTGAGAGAGAGGTGAGGCTGTGCTGCCACAATGTGAGGTTTTTTTTTTGTTGAGTAGCTACGAGATTATTGTTGAAATTATTTTTCTTTGTAAATTCTTTCGTATTGTTTTGTAACTTTTATTTTCACATTAATGGAGAAACACTGTAAAATAAAATCTGCACCTCTTTGGCACTCAAGAAGTCTGCTGAGTCTGTCTGCCTACCACCTTCCTTGACTATTCTGGCCAGGCTACGTTACAGTGCTTTAGATTCCTTACAGCTGTCCTGTCTTTGTTCTCTTCTCTTCAATGTTGGATTCCAGAGAGCGGGAGGAAGAAGTCAGAGCCGCTCACCTTCCGTCAGAGCCTCTGGGTGATCATGACTCACGGACCGTACGTTAAACTGGTCATCGGCTTCCTCTTCACCTCGCTGGCCTTCATGGTGTGTCTCATTGTTTGTGTCAGTTAGGATGCTGCAGTTATTTCTGTACTAGTCATATTTTAAAGAATAATGTATCTTTTGTGTCTTTAGCTTTAAAATGACTCTTCATTTTGTCTGTTACAGCTACTGGAGGGGAACTTTGCCCTCTTCATCACCTACGCTCTCGGCCACAGGAAGCACTTCCAGAATATTCTCCTGGTCATCATGGTGAGTGTTTCTATTTTCCGCTGAAGGGCTCTTCTTGTAAAAGCCCTGATGAGGATGGGATTTAGAGGACGCCAGTGCAGTCCGCAGCACAGAGTAAACAGTTTTCAGCTGTTGCTCTGAGGCCGTCCCTCACACGAGGAGATGCACGGCACTGAGGCTGAAAGGGCAGATTTTCAGGGTGAGAGGAGGTGTTGTTTGGGCTCCTGGGAACCTGTCTCCTACATGCTCGCTCTACGTCCGCAGGAGATCAAGGGAGAGAGATGGGCACACAGTGGAGCTTTTGTTGCCTGGGCAACCCTTCCCTGCCACCATGGGAACTGCTGCTACTGGTTGTGTCCTCCTTTCCGTCCTCCTCTCACTGCTTTCTGCTCCGGTGAACTTCCCTCCGTTTGGGAGTGGAAGCGTTTTTGGACACCATGTGTCATATTTGGAGGTGGGAGGAGAGAGAAAGCATTTTGCACAGAATTTGCCCACAGCTGAAGTTTGCATTTTCTCGTTCTTCTTCATTGAATTGACTGTTTGTTCTTGCGTGGCCATTTAACACTGGTTGATCACAGTTGGCCTCGAGGTCAGAGGCTGTCTACCCCCTGCAGGGTTGAGTTAAAAAGAGCATATTGTCACGTCGTCCTTTGACCCCCTTCAGTGGTCACTTTATTCTTCCCACTTTTCCCACAATCCTTAATGAAGCCCAGTTAGACTTTTTACTGATTTAACTAGAGAATATGTTTATTTTAAGAAAAAATATTTCACATCACTCCTTTGATTCATGTTAAATGCTACAAATTCATGTTAACTTATTATGCAAGTAACGTCCATTGAGGAAACGTTGCTAACATTTTTGTTAGCTTATGATTTCTACACTTGTTTTTAATGGAAAAAGGTCTTATATTACAAAGAAATCAGTCTCATTAAAACATACTTGACATTAAAGAGTGTTTTGTACAATACATCAGCATTTTTTTCTACCATAGTAAGAAAACATAGTTATATAAGACCATATACAACACAGGATTTGTCGTACTGAAGCTAAAACCCACAAGGAAAAGCTGCTTTCATTACCTGGGTGAATTCTGGTTTTATGCTTTTGAGCTCCACCAGAATCAAATACCAAAAATGTCGAGGACAACGTTTGAGTGTCTCCGATGATGGTTACAAGGTTTTCTCCCACATAGGAATTCTATTCTATTCTATTCTATTCTATTCTATTCTGTGACAGTGAGTGAGACTACAGATACATGTTTGTGTCTGTAAAATTTAGATTCGAAAAACATAATCAGCTTTAAGAATTTACTGTCTCTACCTTCTGGCTGTTTTGAACACAGATTGATATAAAGGGCTCTTCTTCACTGAAGCAGTGCTTGAGAGGCCTCAAGGATGCAGTCTGTGTGCATGTAGCAGTAAATGAAAGACATTTCCAGTTACAAAATCACTTACTCAACATCTCCAGCTTTTGCCTGTGTAACAGTGCCGGATTTATCATTGTGCCACCGACATAGAGACTTGAAATCTAAAGAAAGAATGAGTGTTTAAAGACATACACCTGTAATAAAACTTGAGTTCACTTCATGTTAGTTATTTTAATTTTGAAAAACTTGTGCATTCAGTGGGATGTTTTCCAGTTGAAAAGTCATCCCTGTCTCTAGTGGGCAAACTAAGCGATAGCGGTGTTTCTAACTTCCCTCAAATGCATGTTTGGTCTCCAGCACAGCTACAACTTGTTTATCCTTTGCACTGATGGTACAGTTGTTACCTCAGTGTAACAAGAAATTGTAACATCTGATCATGAACAAATAACTTAGCATTCTCTCTGCCATGATAAAACTAATATAACTGCGTCACCATTTGTTTGCACCCATCGCATGTGTGCTTCCATGATGATATTTAATGGAGTAATAATACTGATAAACCTTTGTCATTTTTTCCAGCTTTCTGGGACCCTCACTATCCCATGGTGGCATTGGTTTCTGACCCGGTTTGGGAAGAAGAAAGCAGTTTACTTTGGCATCTCGGTTAGTAGTAGATGTTTGGTTTTTGTACACCAAGGCAGAAAATGGCTCCATCTGAGACCTCACCCCAAAGAGGATGTTATTTTAAATAAGTACTAACATCTTTCTGTGTCTTTCAACAGTGGGCGGTACCTTTCATGATCCTGATCGTCTGTATTAAGAGCAACCTGGTCATTTCTTACTTGGTCTCAGTGGCAGCAGGTGTGAGTGTGGCTGCAGCGTTCCTCCTCCCTTGGTAAGCCGGAGCTTATCCACAGAACCCATCCTGGTTCCATATGCAGACGTGGGTTGTTTAAATTTTCTTCTAAATGTTGTTTTTTTTTTTTTTGTCCAGGTCAATGCTTCCTGACGTAGTGGATGACTTCAAAGTTAAAAATCCAGATATCCATGGTCATGAAGCCCTCTTTTACTCCTTCTATGTGTTCTTCATCAAGTTTGCCTCTGGAGTGTCTCTGGGTGTCTCCACCCTCAGTTTAAAGTACGTTTACTTGTCTATTTTTGTTATTATTGTTCATATATATTGTCATTTTGTCAGAAATTGTTTTAATTCTCTACCTCGTATATGAGATTACCTCTTTAAAGCTCATTTGTCTGGCGATCATGTGGTCAACAATCACATAATCCCTCAACTGAGCATTTTGCCAAACTGTATTCACATCAGCTCAACTTTTCTCCCTTGATCTGCATTTTTTCGCAGATTTGCCGGCTACATGACCGGGGACTGTGTACAACCCGAGGCTGTCAGTTTAACCCTGAAGGTGCTGGTGTCTCCTGTGCCCGTGTTTCTGATTGCCGTGGGACTGTTGATACTGAAGACTTACCCCATCGATGAGGAGAGGAGGCAGGGCAATCGAAAACTGCTGCAGCAAATGTTGTAAGTGAAGCGTGAAATGCGTGCTGTTGACACACAAGTTTTTAACTTTGTCCACGATGACCAAACAAGAAGGTTGGACAACCGTTACTTTGCAACAGGACCTGTTGCAAAGTAAGGAGCGAAATTCAGCTCTGTTCTGTAAACCTGAGCTAAATTCAAAATCTTAACAAAAACTGTTTTTCCCCCAGTGTTGCCATGTGTTCTTTGTGTGTGACTCTTGGCTGTTCTCCCGTCCTTTAAACAGGGACTCTGAAGCAGACTCCGAGTCCGAAAGCTCAGAACTTGGGAGTAGCATGTAGCAGCAGAGGACGAGCCATCCACCATCGCTGCTTTGCGTGTTTGCACAGGCTGTTGAGGGACCACCGGTTATCTGGACTAACACAGGAGGGACTGCAGACCACTACTGAAGCATCATCAGCTTTTCAACAGGCTCCCTCCAGTGGCTCACACGGGTTTACGTCTCCCTCTAGTGGCAGGCCGCTGTCGACTCGTGTGAGGAGTATTTTCTGTTGTCCTTCTCCGGCTGTGTCGCAGTTGAATTCCATTTACAAAAACTAAAAAGCAACCACAACACACAAATCCACAGTGTGTCTTTTTGTCAGTCGAAAGCCAGAGTCCCAGGTTCATTTCTTCTCTACATACTCTGTCTTTTTCCAGTGATTTTCTCTCCCTGTTTAGCTGTAATGCAGCAGGAGATCTGTGTCAGTTTTAACGTACGACTGAAATGGACAGAAGTATCGGACCGCTTCATTATTTAATCATATCTCACACACACACATCTTTGTTTGCCTTCAGCAGCTACAGCTCCTGTAAACAAATGGACTCTGGTTTGACTTTCACTCAACAAAGAGAAGTCTCTTTTCTTCCAAAGATGTAAAGTTTACTGACACGTTCCTGGAGCTTTCAGTTTCTGTTTTACATCTCCAGCTGTGAGCAGCTCCTTCATGCCTTCTAGGGACAATAGTATTCATCCTTGTTATCACTCTATGCCTATACTACATCCTCAGAGCCCATTTAGAAATGCGTTGGCATTGAGAGATTTGCGGTATCATTCTTGACATATTTATTTACTGGTTTACAAGATCTGACCAACACTCGTGCAGATTGGAGTGTGATGCTACCTGTGATGTTTACTATGTTTTAGCTGTTAGGCGTCCTGTTCAGAGGCTGCTCTGGAGGAAATGTACAGTATGAGCCCTTATTAATGAAGGGCATGACGGCACTATTCCACTAATCGGAGTTTTACGGAGCTTTGCTACAATTTCTACTTTTTGCTTTCCTATAGAACGTTTCATAAAAGCAAAAACTTGAAGTGTACTTGAATATCCTGAAGGGGAAACGGCATCTTGCTAAAGAATATAATGTACAGTATCTGAATCACTGCCTTACAGACACATCTGATTAGTTGCGACTGAGTTTTTCTGGCGAACTCAAAGGATTTAGTTTTGTTTTTTTGTGCTGCTGAAAAATGTTACACGTTCCACCTTCTTCTGCTTTAACGATTCAGCCGATCTCCACCAGGTTCAATAGACATTTCTGAATGTGCTTTTACAGCAAAGTCAACTCCAGTATGAAGTCATTTCATCGGGCATGTTCTCACTCCTCAGGAGGGGAAAAATGCTTTATTTAACTATTTATTTAAAGAAACTAAGGGATATCAGCTTTCTTATGGAAGCATATGTGTATAATAATTTATTAACAACGACTGAATGATTATTGTTGTGACTTTATGAAGTGATTTATGAGTCGTGGAAAAACCGAGAACATCAAAATGGGGATATATTTTTTGTTGTCCTTGTTGTAATGTCATTAAGAAGATGCCTTTGCAGAATTGTGACTTACAAAAACAGCAGCCTAAATGCAGATTTTGTTTTTTAATTTTAAGTTATGTGGGAGGAATTTGTTCTCACTTTAGATGACTTGAAGTCACCTCAAATGACCTTTTTTTTGTGGATTTCAACAAGAAATCTTAATATATTTCTGAAGTTGCACTGAATGAACAGAATCAAGCACATTGCATCTCTCCTGGGCCTCCTTGGTGTTTCTATGCTGCTGTTTGTATGAAGTGTAAATACGTTTTTCTGACTCTGACCATGATTAGCAATATTTAAATCAGTGAAGAGAGAAATCCATGTGCTGTAAATTTGTCATTTTAAGTCTATGAATAAAGTTTGTCAAGATAAAGAAAACAAAATCTGTTCAGTTTCATTGAAATATCTCAAAAGCACTCCCAGGTTTTAATGTGTAGAACATTTAAGCACTTGTTCCAGTGGAAAACTTCATGAGACTTAGTTGCCAGACATATTTAGGAGCAATAGGTTTGTGTTATTTGGTTAAAAAGTACAGCTTATCTAATAATTTAACCTCATTTTCTGATTTTATTCATTCTTCCCCTGATTTGCCTTTAGGTCAGTTTGATTATACGAATTGTTTTGAGAAATGCACTTAATGTTTTGCAAATGTCGAGGATGATTCGTGAAATGTACCAAAGTGACTGAGAAAAACTGTAAAAACAAACCGTAGCAAAAACTTATCAAACAGAAGACAGAGGTAACTGTAATTAGAGCCTGGGTGTCCAGATGTCAGTCTAAAAACTTCTTCCAGATAGTGGTGTGTAAGAATGAAGGCAGCTCTTGAATGCAGCATTTTAAATGTGGTTCAGCTACCTAAATGTTCTCTCAGGGATGAAGAATTAAGGCATTTACAATTCTAATCGCTGCAATGTGAGTAACAGCCTAATGCAGAAGTCTGTGTATCTTACTAGACTCTTTCAAGTCTGACCTCTTATAGGAAGGTTGATCACTTGTTGAATCTTATCCAGCTTTGTGACACTGAAACTGGGATGCAGGTGATTCCTGTAATTAAATGAAGCCTACACCTGTTCAGACCCTTTGCTTTGATTGCTGCTTTGCACACTCTTGGCATTCTTTGAATGAGCTTCACGGGTTCATGGGGTTCATCTCATCCCAAACCATCTGGATTGGGTTTAGATCAGGTGACCGTGGAGGCCAGGTCATCTGATGCAGCACTCCATCACTCTCCTTCTTGGTCAAACAGCGCACAAAGACACGGTAGGTGGAACCAAAGATCTCAGATTTGGACTCATCAGACCAAAGCACAGATTTTCACTGGTCTAATGTCCATTCCTATGTGTTTCGTGGCCCAAACAAATCTCTTCTGCTTGTTGCTTTTCCTTAGTAGTGTTTTTTAGCAGCTATAAAGGCCTGATTCATGCAGTCTCTTCTGAACAGTTGATGTAGAGATGTGTTTGCTACTAGAACTCTGTGTGGCATTTATCTGGGCTCTAATCTGAGGTGCTGCTAACTTATGATTTCTGAGGCTGGTGACTCAGATGAACTTATCCTCAGCAGCAGAGGAGACTCTTGGTCTTCCTTTCCTGGAGTGGTCCTGATGTGAGCCAGTTTTGTCGTAGCACATGATGGTTTTTGCGACTGCACATGGGGATACATTCAAAGTTTTTTGCAATTTTCCAGACTGACTGACCTTCACTTCTTAAAGTAATGATGGACTGTCGTTTCTCTTTACTTAGCTGATTGGTTCTTGCCATAATATGGATTCTAACAGTTGTCAAATAGGGCTGTCAACTGTGTACCAACCTGACTTCTGCACAACTGATGGTCCCAACCCTATTAAGAAGGCAAGAAATTCCACTAAATAACCTTGACAAGGCACACCTGTGAAGTGAAAACCATTTCAGGTGACTACCTCATGAAGCTCATTGAGATAATACCAAGGGTGCATAAAGCCGTAATCAAAGCAAAGGGTGGCTATTTTGAAGAATTTAAAATATTAAACGTTTTGACTTATTTCACACTTTTTTGTTCACCTGACAATTGCAAATGTGTTAATTCATAATTTCAGTGCCTTCAGTGAGAATCTACAATGTAAATAGTCATGAAAATAAAGAAAAACCATTAACTACATAATGTCCAAATTTTGGTCTGTCCAAACTTTTGACTGGTTGTGTACATTGTCATATTATTCCCAATTTATTAAATATAACATTAAACCTCACATATACCCACATATCAGCAAAATCCCTCTCTGATAAAGAGGACACACACGAGAGCTTTCTTTTACACTCTTTGATAAAATATTACCACAAGAAGCTACCAGCAAAGCTAATAAAAAAAAGCCCAAAGAGCACTTTAGCGAAAAACAGCATGGTGAAAAACAAGATTGTGATGCTTAAAAATAAAAAAAAATATAAATAACTGATAAAGAAGTGATGACTAAATTTAGGAATAGTAATGCATTACAGACAAATGTAATGTGATTACAGTAGCCCACAACACTGATTAGAAGTTACTTTATTGATTAAAATTTCAAATGAAGAAGCCTATAACCATCTTATTAAAATGATACACCGTTTGAGATTAAACTAAGCAGCAGTTTATAAATTATGTGAAATCAGCTCCATTCTAACCAGCTAGACATTATTAATATTTGTGTAAAATTATAGTAGGAATAATTGTAAAATATCACTCATAGGGCCCATTTTTCTGCTCTATGGCTATTTTGTCATTTGATACTTGGAGTATTTATAGCTGATAGCATTTATGGACTATTTCCTACCATTAATGCTAGGCTTTTGCTTGTAATGCAGCCTTTTGAATTCTAGTTGCATTAAAATTAACCTCCTACTATTCCTCCATACTGCCAAGGGCAAACCTTTTGTAATATTTGTCTCCAGACATACTTAGATTATTTACACTTAGCAGACAGCAGGTGGCAGCCTAAATCAGTCCATATCTGCTGCAATGAGGCAGTGGTGGTGCTTGAACACTACTCTATCCAGGGATTTTACATGATTACACTTAGACACATAAGCACTTACTTTCACTTACATAAAGTCCTTCAACGTGCTGTTCTTGGTTTGCAGGCTGTACAGTGATGTGAAGCTGGATTTTTTTTGTTTAATCCACAAGAAACCAATATATCTAATGCAGTAGCATGTCCTTTATTAATGGTAATTTATAATTTGATGCTGAGGTCAGCTCAGGAACTTCGACTGCAATCGCATCTAATAATGTTTTCAGTGGTGCAGCACTTTACTGCGGAAATGAAAAGACAAGCGATAGCATCAGCAGCCTGATGTAATGCATGCTCTGACAGATAAGAGATCTGTGGTATGTGAAACGCTGTTAGCAGGTAAAGCTGGCCCCCCGCTGATCACATTCTGGTGGTATTCTGGGGGTGGAGATGGCTGGGTGTCAGAATATGGTGTTTTACATCCCATGGGAGCAATAACACTTGTGTGAATTATTTATGTCGTCTTTCTCATCTGCATGGCTTTTCTCTGCGCGCTGGTTGACTGGTCCTATTTTCAAACCTGCTAGTATATTTTTTTTAGCTGGAAGGAGGGGGTCAGAGGTCAGGGTTACGGGGGTTCCTGAGTGCCAAGGAGGTCGTGGGGAAAAAGGAGGACACCCCCTTGTATAGCACATGAGGACAATTCCACAGACAGTCCCCGATAAACCATCCAAATTCCTGCACTGCATTGTGTTGGGTGCTCTTCAGAGTGGGTGTCACAGCCTACATGAGGACTCTGCTGAGGTGGATTCTGACCCCCGCACCTCCTTTTTTTACTACCCTCACACATATGCTGCTAGAACAATAAAGAACAATGAGAGCACTTGAAGTTAAGCTGGGAAATGACTTGGGGAGCAGCCTATTGTTGGTGTTAAGCATTGTTATCTCTCATCCCTGCTGAGGAAAAGATCTCCAAGTTTTAATGAAGGGACAGAGAAGAAGAGAAGAGCAGCAGAGGAAGCTCTTGTCTGAATTTTATAGAACCAGCGCGTTTTTTTTCCCTTTCTCTTTTCTCTTTGGCTGGGATGAAATATTCCTAACATAGCAGACAGAGGGTTGGTCTGCTGTGTAATTATGGGATGTGAAGTTAAAGGATCTAAAGACTGTGATCTTTGCTCTGTGGGCGAAAAAGCTCCACATTTGCACTGGTGAAACTTAGAAATCGCACTTTTTTGAAAATGGTCAGCTTGTCTTTGATTCAGAACGTAACATAATCCACTTTAAACTAATATCACAGGATTTTTCAGACATGATTGATTTCATTTTTCCTTTATTTAACCAGGTCAAACTTCATTTTTGGCCAAGAAGGCAACATTTAAACACTACAAGAACAAATTCGAACAACAGAAATAGTCTTAGTTTCTAAAAGATACATGCCATTATAGATAATCAGACTCATCTGTTGGCAGGGCAACAGTGTGTTTGTGATTAAAATGCTTTTTTTTTTTTTTTTTTTTTTTTTATAACATCATTATCGCTAGTTTGACTTATAACACGGCTTCTCATTTATCTTGTAACTCTCAATACCTATGACTGGCACCACTTTTTAATCTCTATTTTACTGTTGACTGATGTGCTCTAAAGCATTAAACCAAATTCATTGGATGTGTAAACTGACCTGTAAATAAAACCTTTCTGATTCTACAGTGTGAATCATACATATGTGTTAGGTCTTTGCTATGAAATCCACAATCCAAGTCCTAAATTTGCATTTCAGGTGAGACTGAACGTATACGATTGAAAAACTGAAATTTTGCCCAACCTGATAGTATCACCTGTCGGAGAATCCTAGAACCTCCAGCACAGTTTCGAAATAGAGCTGCATTGTAGATTTTTTTTGGTTGACTTTTGTTGAATACTGGTTTTTAGATCAAGAATGTAATTTTGATCTGAAGTTTTAGTCCAACTTTGAGTCCTTAAAATGCTCTGACAATTATGCACATTCACAAAACCTTTGACAGCCAGCTGAGCTCTATCTGCTAAAATCTTGTGAAGTAACCAAAATTTACACAACTACTGACCGGACCTTGTGGTCAGACTTTATTTGGTCAATTCGGAAGTCCCAAGCGTAGCATTTTGCTTGTCAGCTGGTGGAACTGATTCCAAACAGATCTGTTGTTAAGAAAACTGACACTTAGTTCCCTTGTGCAACCTTTAAAACCCCAATTTTCTAGTCGGCTAGCACTGAACAGGATATCAACAAGCCATTCGAAGCCAAAGTTCACATGTAATCATGAAGCCAAAGTTGAGCTGTAAGTCCTGAGTTTGTCATAGTGAGTCATCATTTACAATACTGAATCTGATCAATGTTTTTTAGAGCACTCCAGCAGATCTGAGGCCTCTCAGTTGGAGTTATATGTTTGACCTCAGGCTGGTCGCCGGCGACAGATGTCACTACTCAGCGTTTATGATTGGGTTTTGTCTTGACCACTGGCACATTTAAAGAGACGCCATGCACACTGTGGCCCAAACAGATCAATATTTTAGGAGGAGGTAATAGACAGGGGTGCTGTATGATTTTGACCTGCTGCTGTCTGGTCACTTGACGTTGGAGAACTTTGACCTTTTGCTTGCCAGTGAGCAGATCGCACATATTCACACCACACAATATAAAGACCATTCTCTACTTATTCAACATGATTATATCACGGTTTGTGTTAACATGATTAAAGGTCTCAGCTGATTGAGTGCCAATATGCTGGTCTTTTAATTTCATCAAGCTGTTGCAGAGGTCAGGATCTAAGAACAAATATGTTGGTGTTTGTCCAAGACAAGAACATGTTTGCTGCTAAAGAAGCTTGTTCTGCCAGTAAAGAAGATTACGCTCTTCATCACCACCCGGAGACGCTTCGGCAGCTGAATCTTGACCGGGTGCTCATCGTGATCTTTTGTGTTAAAACGCAGGTCGTTCATAGATGTGCGCTCCGCCCGACGATGTGAAAATGTTTCTGTGCTTGGAATAGAATACACCTATTAGAAACTCTATAGCCTTTACCACGTCTGTGACAAGATACTGAGTGATACTGTGACGAGATACTGAGTATGGAAATGCAGGACTGTCACCATTGAATTCTGCCCCTTTGTAACACAAATGAATGAATGAATGAATGAATGAATGAGTTTCACTGCTGCAAATCATTGACTGGCTTCCTGAAACTGCTCCAGAGCCACTCAGTCTGTATGTCAACTAATTTAAAAGTAACTTTTTTTCAATTGGTTATCAGTAAAAGTATATAAAAAATAGCTTTAATAAGGTGGATTAAGATGAACTCTGACACCACAACCATTTTCAGTTATTCT
The DNA here is from genome assembly GCF_022539595.1 of Amphiprion ocellaris. Classification (NCBI taxonomy): domain Eukaryota; kingdom Metazoa; phylum Chordata; class Actinopteri; family Pomacentridae; genus Amphiprion; species Amphiprion ocellaris. Next base: position 18,287,573 of record NC_072785.1, read on the forward strand.
TAAACAGACCATGCAAAGCAACCTTTTCACACTGAGAAATTCTGCTGATTTTAACAAGATTAGGACAAAGTAGGTTAAGATTAAATATAATGATTGGTGTGGAGGTTGGCACATGTCAGTGTTATGTCACAGGATCATAGTTTTGTCAGGCTGAAGAGTGAAGACATCAAACTGGATGTGACCTCTGAGTCATCGAATGTCTGACTACTTCATGGATTCTCACAAAGACATTATGCTGTCATGGTGAAATGTTCATTTTATGTGAAGTACTGGATGTTGGGGATGCAGCAGTGGATCCTTGAGTGAAAGCAGCACAATAAAAAGGCCTCTACCTGTTGTAAATGTTCTAATACATTATTGCAAAAGTCTACTTTTGGTCATTATACAGAAAAAAATGGCCCCTCTGGGTGTTATTAGGGGTGGAATTAACTGTTGAATATTGATGCAATCATGTCCTCATTGTTTGATCTAGTGAATATCAGAACAGTACAGTTAAGAAAGATTCCTGGTGATGTCTTCAGATATCTTGATTAGTCCAATCAATGCTCCAAAAAATCCATAAAGATTCGATAGCACATAAGAATTTTTGCTCGACGCTTTTATTATCATTATCAGTATTCACTGACTGCTCCACGTATTGTATCATTCCATTATTATTGCTGATGCATTTGTGCAGGTTAAGATAGAAGTCATTTAAGTGTTACATATATTATAATGGTGGTTTAAGCTGCTGCAGTGCTTCATCGGGTTGATTATCGTGCGTAAAAATGTAATATGCTCAGTATAATGCTAATAAAGGGAGACGGTAAATTCCTTTCTAAATGCAGGGAGGCAGCATACAATGATAACAACCCTTCAAACAGGTGTAAAAGTAGTGGACAGTACACTGTGGTGGGAAACACAATATTTTTGTGTGTTTTTTTTTTAAATTCCTCCAATAATTCCTAGAACCCTGATAATAAAATAAGTGTCAGTTATTGTGACCATGCTTGGTGCTGGAGCTGGGGCGGAGCTCTGCGCCTCCGCCCGCCTCTGATGCAAATGAAGGGGCTTACCCGGATCTACCGCTGCAGATATTTCCGAGGCTCCTCCCTGCACTTTTATCGCCTTATAACAGGATATCTCACTGGCGCGAAAAACGCACAGTGTGGCTTTCTGTTACACATTGCGGGGCGGATCCAACGCTGCCTTTATGAACCCCGGCGTTTTTTTTGTTTTGAACTAACCTAAAACATAGAACGTGTCCTATCTTCGTCTCCGGTAACAACTCGGACAGTTTCTTTTCTCCGTTTCTTTCCTTCGGACTGTGCGCTCTTTGGCTGCCGAGGGATTTTCAATGCCCTGATTTTGCGCTTTGAGGATTTTGCGGCGACCCGGTGAGTAGTTTTATTCTAGTTGCCTGCGTGTGAAAGTTTCTGACGAGGAAATGGTTTTGTGTGTGTGATGTTTAACCCACTCTGTGACTGTGTGCCGCTTCGCTGCTCTGTGGAACAAAGCGCTGCCTACATTTCAGGAAACGCAGCCCCAGTGTGTTACTTTTACGCACGCCTTTCCATTGAGAGTTATAATTTACGCGTATATATAGAAGCGGATTATGTAATAACCCTGCGCGCCCGGACAGCTTGAGACCATGAGTGCAAAGAAAGCATCCGCAAGATGCAATCAATTATTAATGAGGTCCCATTTGTAGAAAGTAGGCTGTTAGGGAAATGTGGTGTCCTGATCCCATTAGATGGATACTTGATATGTGATCAGACATCTGCTAGAAACTACTTACTAATCACTAATATTTCCTCTCCTGTGCAGGACGTTCTTCAGAGACCACTGGTGTCATTAGATAATTTCTGGGAATAAACTCTAGAGGATTTTATTATCTGGAAACATGGAGTTCGACTGTTACCAGCACTATTTCTTCGATGATTTCGACACCGAGGAGGATTTTTACAAGTCAACCGCACCGAGCGAGGACATATGGAAAAAGTTCGAGCTGCTGCCCACCCCTCCCATGTCTCCCACCCGGACTCTGAGCGACGCTGCTCTGCACCTCACGCCGGGAGACAAGCTCAGCTGGCTGTCCAAAGTGCTGGGTCAGGACGAGGAGTGCGAGGGTCAGTTCATCCCCGACACGCAGCGGTTGTTCGGCAACCTCAGCTCCCACATCATCCGGGACTGCATGTGGAGTAGTTTCTCTGCCAGCAAGCAGCTGGAGAAGGTCAACGGCAGGGTGCCCGCCGCGGCGCCGACCGCCATCCCCCCGGTGGCACAAATCTCCGTGAGACCGAGCAAAGCGCAGTGCGTCTCGCCCGGTGGCCTGCACGCCACCGCGGCGTCTGACTGCGTCGACCCCGCTGCTGTTCTCACCTACCCGGCAAGCAACTGCAGGAAGCCGGCGTCGTCTGGCTCCGAGTCTCGCTCTGATTCCTCTGGTAAGGAAGCATTCATGCTGTAAATTGCCCCACCCTGCCCTGCCTCGGGATTATATTGCCTACTAACAATGCGTAATTTGGAAAGCCTGGCTGCAGTTGCATAACTGTGGTCTGTGTTGCAGGGGGGTCATTAAGTGCAGCGCAGTCACCTTAAGGCTGGATTTTTTGTCTCACTCTTGCTTTGACGATGCGCCACATGCTCGCTCTGAATGCCCATGCGGTGTTTAAAAACCGCGCCCCTATTACTTATACTTGAATCCTCCTCTACTTTTTATCTTGCGCTGGCTCTGCATCACAATCAGAGTGCGGTAGAGGGGCGGGGTGAGCCAGTCCTGATGATTTATGGTTGCTACACAGACAGTGACAGACCGTGAGAGTAACTCTTTCACTCTTCTCAAATTAGGGAATGCCCCCTGCCAGCAGATCTCCTTATTTAAATGGTTGATAAATGCTCTTGTGACAAAAGCTTTTAAAACACTGCAAGCCTTTGCCTGGCTGACCACTGCTGTTAACACCTCACCTCCTGCTCTGCCCTCCTGACGCTGAGGAGGTTTAGGAATGCAGTTACTTGTAGCCAGTTTAGCTACATTTTGATCCAGCTTGACCCAGTGTAGTATTTTGTAAAAACAGATGACAATGCAGTGTCTTTACTTGTGATCAGTTTTTCTTGTGTATATTGATGAGTTGCTCTATTTGATGACAGATGACGAAGAGGAAATCGATGTTGTCACTGTGGAGAGCAAGCAGAAGCGGGTGCGGCTGGTGAATGTCAGAAAACCGGTCACCATCACGGTCCGTGCAGACCCCTGCCCCAAACGCTTCCACATGTCTGTGCACCGGCAGCAGCACAACTACGCCGCCCGCTCTCCAGACAGCGAGCCAGAAGCTGAGGAGGAGGAGGACGACGAGTATGATGAGGAGCCTCAGAGCAAACGGACCTGCTCGACGTCCAGTCAAGGTTCTCATACGTCCCAGCCAACGTCCCCCTCAGATACTCCACAAAACTCAGACACAGAGGACACTGACCGCAGACGGAACCACAACTTCCTTGAGAGGAAGAGGAGGAACGACCTCAGGTCTCGTTTCCTCGCCCTACGGGATCAGATCCCCGGCCTGGAGTCGGCCAAGACCCCGAAGGTGGCCATCCTGACCCAGGCGACAGAGTACCTAATGGAGCTGCACACCAAGGAGAAACGGCAGCTCCAGGAGAAGAAGCGACTCAGATCCCGACAGCAACAACTTCTCCGCAAATTATCTGAACTGAAGCGCTCTTGAGACTCCGAACAAGTGTGCTTCTGAGATAAACTGCCTCACTCACAGTCAAGAACTCACAAGTTGTCACTTTTGAAAAGCTACCCTTTTATAGAGCAACATGCCTCATGTAAATAGCTGTGAATTTTGTTTGGAATGCATGCATATATGGCTGTGGGCTTCCTGTGAATTGACTGTGCTGGCCTGTAAACCTGTTATGGGGAGGAGCAGTTAGATCTGTCTTTTTTTTTTATTTTACTTTTTTTTTTTTGCACATTGTTTTAGTTCTGAACAGGGGGTTAATGGATTGATTTTATCAGCTATGACCAAGATATTTCCTGGTATGCGGTGACATGAAATCACTTTCCAATAGTTTTTGCTAGTGAACATTGTAGCCTTCAGAATGTGTGGAGATGTTTTCATTTCATCATTGCACATGGAGTGATGTGTGAATGGCTTTCTGTGTACATGAGAGTGAATGAGTCCGCTCCTGGTTTGTTTGGTTTTGTTCGAATGATCATTTGATGTACAATTTGTTCTGTAAATAATAGCTTATTGTTACTGGTGAAGGAGACCCAAGCAAGAGTTGTCACTTGGGTTTGCTCCTCTGTATGATGTGCCATCAGGCACTAAGATGCTTCTATTTTGTTAAGAAAATAGGAAAAAATGGAAAAAGTGGCACTGCTGTACTTTATATTCACACGTCACTTTGTGATTTCAATGCTTCTTCTGATTTTTGGTTGATCTTTCAAGCATGCTAACATCAATAGCATCATTAAATTTTTATACCATATTTGCATAAAAACCTGAAGTCTTCTGTTTTTTTTAATTGAAATGTTTCACATTGATATGTGATCAGGCACAAGTTCACCTATAAAATGGACATTTTGACCTTGCCGTCAAATTGGATTTCATCTCAGCTTCTATCAGTTTCCGTGGTAACCTAACTCACTCTAAACTCATTAATGTGAAATTTTGATCTAAATGTTTGAGGTAAGGGTTGAGAAGTAAGAAATAACGCTGATTCATAAAGCCTCGGATATATCCACCACATGCTGATGTGGCTCTGCCTCTCCAGATACATGACCTACTGTCGTACCATATCAGCTGTAAATGAGGGCAAATCATAAAAACGTGCAAAGTATAATTTCCAGTACCTATCGAACAAATGTGCACTTCATCTGCAGCGGCTGCAGGTCCTCAGAAGGTTAGACTCGACTTGTCCTTGAGAGTTGTCCTTGAAGAGAATCTGTGATATCGTTGCAGATCCTCCCCTTTGCAGTGGCTGCTGCATGCTGGGCACCTGATGTGCTCTGAATTAGGTCACACTCACACACAAATACAATCGGTATCTTTAGAACAGTCCCCTGGGTTTGGAGACAGGGGTTGTGTGAACTGCTGCTTGGATCCAGTGCGGCTATTTTGTGCAGGTATGCAGTCGGACAGTTACACTGCTTCATGTAAGTGGCTGTTAACAGATAATGTTAATAGACTCCAAAGGGAAAATGTAAAAATGTCGTACTTGTGACATGCCTTTAACTACGGCCTGTTAGTGGTCCATACAATTGGTGGGTGTACAGATCCCAACATGCTGTTTTTATAATGACAGAAGTGCAGTTTTGTGACTATCAGGTCCTCGCTGGGCACGAGTCCACATTTAAGCAGAAACACATGTTTCTATGTACTCCCTTGAAACAGAATTTTCAGTTTCAATATGAAATTCATCTTTTTTAAAACTGACTCACAATAAATGCCAAATCTGTGATCACATAGATTGAATATGAGTTACTGTGTAATGCTGCTGGTCTGTTGATGACTTCTCTTACGAGTCTCTGCAAGTCTGGATGAGTCAGATTTGAGCTCCATTTGTTTAATAAACTAAAAGAGCAGCCATTTGGTTCAAGTAGAGCCTGACAGACGAGCCAGGCACACCCTGAGCTCCAACCGTCTCACACCTTGCTGGCCTTTGTTATGGTCTGAGGCTGGTTGCTATTTCACCTGCCTGCCTTCACTTTCTGGGTCCTATTTTCATCCCCGAGGGCCTCATTTTCTGGCACAGCTGAATATGTTTCCTTTACCCAATCAGAATTTCACTTTGCTACGTTTTCTTAAGAAACCTCTGTCTCGCTTCCGAAGAAAGAACTCAGTGCCTTATTGTTCTCGTATTTCCTTAATTAACTGAAAACGTGCCAAACAAACATATCAAGTATCACAAATCTGAATGAACTTGTGATTAAGACAAGTCACAGTGCTCTCAGATGATTCTCTAGGTTGTCATCAGCTGCTGCTTTATATTGCATCAGGAAGTGGAAGCAAAAATCAGATGTCTGGTCACGGTCCACATGCAGGCGACATGTCCGATATGCTTCCTGTTACGTTAGGACCACAAAATTCATTTGATGTTATGCAATAAAAGTGTCGTTTTTGCAGTTTTAAATACTTTATGCAGCAGAGGTATCATAAATAGCTTTATGCTTAATTTTCAACTCCAGTGTTGTGGATGCAAATATAAAACATTGCTGGTCTTTGTGTAGATATTGTGTTCAAAGTGTCCAACATACTGTACATCTAAATTCATCCAATAGGATGCTTTAAGGTAAAATGTGGTACAGTTTTGTCAGATCGTACATCGTAGTGTAACTACAGGGGTGAAAAGATTGTTTAAAAATCTATAAACAAAAATGAGAGCCTCAATACCGGTTGAACGAGTGCTAAAATTGACAAATAATACTTAAGGGCAGTGGCTCGTCTATGTTTCAAAAAACTGCTTTTTTTTCTGAGGGAAACAATGAGGCAAGAGGAACTCTTTGTCCTGCGAGATGCTCTGGCGGTTAACTTGCCGGACCTGATTTTCTGCTCTCAAATTCATGCAGCACCCACACAGAACAAATCCTGAAATACCTTTGTGATCACTTTTACACACACAGATAGTGTGGATGTCTTCTTTTAGAGCCTTTGTCTGATTTTCTCAACATCAGTGGACTTGACACGTATTCTTCTGCCACAGCTGGAGTCTGTTGCTGCCCCTTAAACTAATAATCTGATGTATATAAGCAGGAATCTTTGCATATCTGTGTCATAGTCTGAACATTCCCAGAGCATAAGACAGCATGTGGCAGCTTTACTGGTGGTCAGACAGAAGTGTGTAATGTGTATGATCAGGGTGGGACTGTGGAGAATTGATGATCTGGCTGGGCAAAGAACCGCCTCTCTTTGATTTATAATCTTCTAATCACACACTCGTGCACTTTTTTTTGTCTTTTTGAGTTCATATATATCTTGACAGTGATTCTAAGGGTTGTGTAGTGGCATTTGAACAGCACCTATCTGTTAGAATAAGACCTAAGAGCTGATTTTTTGTTTGAGGCAACAGAGCATGTGGCATTAACACACACTGCTGAGTGGGAAATCCTTTGATTAAATAGTGGCTAGACTGATTAACAGGCTAATTGCTTATTGATTGTATCTGTGTTTAACAGAGCAGATCAGAGCTGTGTATGAGGGTAAAATAAGGGAGCAAAGTTCCATGAAACGCTGAAGCAACCTTCAGAAAAGACAAATTCACACGTGTATGGTGGTGTATATTCGCCCCAGTTCATATATCATATATAGATAGCTGGTAAATAGATTTCACCCTGATTATATATACTGTGATCAAAGAATGAGGGTATTCATTGTGTTTGTGCAGATGTGTCATACAATACATCACCTCAAAACAAATGACTCAACCTGTAAAACTGGCAGAAAACTACAAAAGCAGATGAGCGTATCTTATCTTTGGCAAGCTTCCTGGCCCAGAAACACAACCAGTCATACTCGCTGCGCCGGTATTTCTCGCTGATAAACCACCGTTGAGATCGAAAGTGCAGTTTGCGACTGTAGCTCACAACCTTTGCTTAATTGAGCAACACAGACAGTGCATCTGTGTTCTTGGAAAGTGAGAGGATCAGCTTTCGCAACGGTTAACATCCCTTAGCTGTGATGAATCTCCTACCTCTGCACTTTCAAAGAGGAAAAACAACACACACACACACAGACGCATTGAGCAATATTTCCACCATGTTAACTGGTTGTGTTCTGACTGGTCTGGTTTGTATGGCGTGTATACATTGCATGTTTACACAGTGGGGCAGAGGAGGAAGCGGACCATTAACACCCTGCACTGGTTTGTGATTCTAAGAGCATTGGAGGACTGGCTGCTTATCTGTGACCTACATGTGGCAGGATATAGGCCATATAATATAAGCGGAAGAGAAGCAGGCTCATCTTAGGATAACCTCGTGATCTCTTGTATGAGAATGAACTGTAGTGGAATTTAATAATCTCCCATTAGGAGGCAAGGGGGACCAGGTTCAGGTCGTGCTTTCGGGTTGCTCGGAGGGAATCGTAGTCAGCTGGAGAGAAGAGAAGTGGACTCGCTGTCATCCCTCTCTTACTCAACACTCACAACACACACCCTTCCCCTTATTCTATTTTCAAGCGGATGACGGTCAAGGGAGATGTGGAAAACACAAGCGGGAAAAGACGCAGATGCACACGTCTGGTTGGGAGGTCTCACAGCACACGTACAAATGCTTCGCAGAAAACTTTCCCTGGTCGCAGCCCTCGCTCTTTCTGCCTACTGACCCACATTCCACCCTGGTTGTGTCACTGGAACTCAGAGTTCCAGTGACACAACCAGGCGGCTACTCTACATCTGATCCTAATGAGGCTGTGAAAGCACTGAAAAAAACCCATGAATATGCTGGCATGCAAGAAAGCACCTCCTTTCACCCCCTGCTGTCGGGTCTCTCCGTCTTCCCTCCTCTAACCCTCTTGATTCCATGTTTTCCTCTCTATAGCCCCTCTTCTCCTGTCTGCCCTCCCCCTCTCCAGTCTGCTGGCTCCTGCCCTCCCCTCAGGTACTTATCTCCACCATTTGCTGATCTAGGTCAGTCTTCTGAGCTTGGTTTCTCTCCCTCTCTGCGTTACTCGCCCTCCCCGTCCTAAGGCCAGTGTTACATAACAGCGATGATTCAGTCAGAACAGGCTCTATATGTTCCTGTCTTTGAATACATCTGGCCCCAGCTGACTGGTGTCCAACCGGTGTTTTCCTTTTAAACCGCAGCCGGTCCAACAAATCAGTCTGCCTGAAAAACCAAATAAACACAAAAAGCGGCACAAGTTCCTGTGTTGTACAGCACAAAGATTTCTGCCAGGTTATGGTGTTTGTTTTTGTAGCTGCTCCTTTTCCATAAGCACCTACGTGACCCTCCTCAGCAGACAGCCATCTCTGTAGGTTAGTAGTATCTGAGATAAATTCAGGAGGGTAATAATCTAATCTGGGGCTAATCCTAATCTTGTTAGTGTAAACACTGCTGCCATCTGGGCCCAGACACACAACGGCTCCGATTATAATGAACCCATCAAAAGGTCTTCAGACCATCACACTGCGTGAGCTGTCAGTGGCTCACGCTAAACTCTCTGACCCGGGATAATGACACAACCACGCTGAGGACGGATTGACAAACAGCTAATGACTAAACAAAGAAACACATTGCCAACACCTTACATGACCTGATGTTGATAAAGCAGATAATTGGGATGAGAGACGGGAGAGAAGCCACATGTATTTGGTGTGAGGACATAGGAATAATCTGTTTCTATAGTGTCTGTGGGCCCTGCAGAGGGAGCTTTAGCCGCTGTGATGTAACCATGATGCTGGTTAATGGATAATCTGGAGACGAGGGGGCGGGAGGGAATGAGAGGGGCCCTAAACACCGACAGCTACTGTGCTGGTTTCACCCTGGCAACCCCTCATCACCACCACTCCTCCCAGTATACACAGAATGGCTGAGAAAGGGTGAGGTGGTCTGAAACTAAAGCTGGCTGTACGCTTCCATTGTATATTTAGCTTCAAATCATTCTATTCAAATGTATTCTGGGTCTTGTCTTGGTTTGTAGTGCATCCAGTATGCACTGTTTACACCAAACACGAAACCTGGTAATTGATGTGCCTGTACATATGATTGATCATCCAGTCTCTGATTGTCTGTGCAGATAAATCTCCAACTCCTCTGTTTTTAGCTACTCCCTGTCATTTATATGCTGATCTATTACCCCAGCAGGTGAGGATGAAACCACTTTATTTTCTCGCTGTCGTGGCTGTATTTATTGTTATTCAGGGTTTGGCTTCTCCAATTTATTATGCACTGTATTGGAAGGCAAGAGTAACAAACAATATCATTTATGGCCAAAGCTACGTTTTGGTATTAAAGTCTCTCTTTGGTTGTTAATTTAACCCCTAAAAATTCAGCTCTGTGTTTCAAATTTACACATTAAGAATTTTCTTTTACATGAAAATAATTCTGAGTTGAATTAAAACACATTCTGAAGAAGAAGTATGACACCAAAAGTCCCCCATTTGTTTGTTGTGTTTTGAAAGCTCTTAAATCTGAATCATCGGTACAATTTGGACATACCAAAATATAAAACCTGAGGGTGTCTTTAGTAGTTGATCAAATTATTACAAGTAAAGGCTCCCTTGCAGCTACAAACCCACAGGATGTTATCACTTGATTCTGCAGTTTCCTGAGTGCTTTAGCAGCTTCCAACCAGTTTTGGTTTTGCTGCCTGCAAAGTTACCATTTTTGGGTCACTCCCACTTGTCATCAATCATGTCCAACTTCAGCTATGAGCTTTATTTATCTCAGGACTCACTATATGCTAAACACCTTTCATTAGAAGGCAAAGAGACAAAGTTGGAAACTAGGTGACAAACACAATGAATCATGTAGAGTTTATGAGGTTTATGAGTCACATGCTTCAATTAGAAAGTGGTGGGGACCAAAAATAGAGCAGATCATTGAGCAGGTACATGGATAGAAAACACAACCTGAGATTAATGTTAATGTTGCTCCATTTCTTACTCATACATACTGACTTTTAAAGTACATGTCATTGTTGTTGTTTACAGCTATTTGCCTTGCCCCCAAGTGGTCTAAAAAATCAATGACTGCATTGTCTATGATAATATATTTCTTTGTTTACCTCTGATACATTGGAGTACATCTTTACATATCTGAAACCAGGCTGTGATGTTTATATGTACACACACATTATTAGGATATTTAAAAAAAAAAAAAAAAAAAAAAAAGCCCTGTTTGGCACTTTCCCAAACTGCTTTTGATCAGAATCAACCTCCCCTATAGCCAAAAACACATTTTTGAAATGTTTTCTGCTTTCAAGATAAAGGTGATCAGTCCACTCAGAGGCGTCAAAGAAAAGTGAGATTCCAGCAGGTATCTGTGATCTCAGAAGTATGTTGGAACCTGTTGCCAGTGTAGCGGTAGCAACGGAGTAGCAACTCAACACACAGTCACTGCTTCTCTCACAGCAAACGGCCAGCTTTTGTCAGCCAGCAGATGTTCCATTGTTCGGCTCTGCGGTGTAAGGTTGCTTCAGTTGAAGTCGGGACACTTGCTGCATCTTTTGAATTTAGCCTCTTTGAGCGCCGTCACCACCAGGCCCCCTCCTCCCCACCCAAGCTACTCAGAGAGAGGGGGCTTTACCCCTCCCCCCAATCCCCTTTAACCCCCGACAGACCTCATAGTTGTTGCCCCACCACCACACAACTCTAACCCCCCTTCCTAGATCTCCTCCACTCTTTTGTCTCTGACTCGGCCAGGCCTTCGCTAATCAGCTCCCCCCCTGCCACACACACACACAGAGGCCAATTTATTGACCAATTACTGCAGTGTGAGCCTCTATTTGCATCAATATACATATAAAATGCTCAGATGGGGATCCACACACCCACTCAGTGTGTGCTATCAGATTGTCTGTTATCACGCGGTGAATGTATAGTGTATAGATGCCTCTGTTTGCCTTGCATGCTTACAATTCCTTCTTTTCAGCCCCGTGTCTGAATGTGACTGCTGTTGTCGTCAGTGACCACCACTGTGGAGCTTATGTAATAATCACTGCCCTGTTTTCCTCTTGCCCACTATAGGCTTGAGTGTGTGTGTGTGTGTGTGTGTGTGTGTGTGTGTGTGTGTGTGTGTGTGAATCACTGAGAGAGACAGTGTAATAAGACCTAGGAAACACACAGGCAGCACAGACTTCCTGTTATTGTGTCGAACCCATTGGAGGCAGGAAGCGAGAGGAGCTGCTGCTCTGCTTATTTTGTTACTCTGCTACGTGTGAATTTTGCCAAAAGATTGTTTGTGCTCAGTCAGGTGCCACCCACTTACTTATGCTGCACGTTTAGGAGGGTGGGGTGACTCTGGGCTGCCGCGTCTCTGAAAGCTAATAACGACAAATCCAATTATGTCACTGGAGTGCGTTGTGGGTGCTGGTAAATGTCTAGGATGCCAACTCAGCAAATGACCTTCATATGGGTCCTTTACGTTGGCGGCGGAAGGTCGCCAGCTCTTATCTCAGCAAGAGAAGGAAGGAAGGCCTCGATTTTGTGCGATAACATCATGTGTGTGTGGCCGTGGGCTGAAAACATGGAAAAAGAGGAAGGGTTCAAGGCAGAACTGAGTAGAAGCCCAGTAAGAACAAAGAATCTGGTGGTGGCAAACATGCCTGAGTGGCCTCTTTGAAGGACTGATTAAGGTTATAATAGTCATCTGCCTTGCCTCAAAGCCTTCAGGCTGTGTGCTGGGGGGGTGGGGCCTGATAAGGGGTAGGGGGGTAGTCCAGGCTGTTACCCTCTTTGTTCTGGCCCGCTCCACTCATGCCTTCTTTTGTCTCCACCCACAGTCTACCACTGAGAGAGCATTATCTCTCTAGCCGTCTCGCGCCAAAAAGGGAGGGGACGGCGTGTTGCTTATTCTTCCAGCTTTCTTTCTGTCTCTTTTTCCCAAGGCACATTTAGTATCTGACACGTTTCCAGGGCAACTGCAGGTATAGAGTAGGTGTGCAAAAGCTCCTTGAGTCCTCCTAGTACAGTCCCTGTCTCCTTCTTTCTCTCTATTTTCTGTGCGTCTCTTTCTCTCTAGCATTTCCCGCCACTCTGTGGTGCACGGGGAGGGGAGGTGAGGTGGTGTCACAGCCTCCACTCCACAGTATGAAGAAAGGCTGGCTCCTCTGAGCCTCGCGCCAAATGCCGGTGTTATTCAAATCAACTCAGTGGGTGCGGCCCAACTGTCTCCATGTCCTGTTAACCCCCTCTAAGCTTCAGACTGCAACACAAAGGCGGACACTAGTGTAGGCCGAGGGCTTTGCTTTTTGAATGGTAAATGTAGCCCTGATGCTCCACATATTCAGCTGAATTCTTTACTTCCTGCCAACTTCTCACATAAGGAAAACATTAATTTTATCAGTGTGTAACTTTATGCTATTCTAGACCTAACATGTGGCAGTCAAACATTATGTAAAACTTTTAAAATGTCATTTTACAAGCTTTTCTTTTATGCAACAGGGTGTTATTAATTCTGGATGAGCATATATTAGGTTTATTCCCCTAAAGTCATAGTTTTTAGGTGTTAACAATATTTATCAGCTACTACAGACACACTGAAACTCCCTGAAAACATGTATTTTAGGTACATTTCTAAAGTTCAAGTGTTTAAAGATCCGATTACACTGAGGCTTTCAGATCAACTTCCTTTCTCATACTTGCAGAGTTTCTCTTTCACATCCTCTTTGTCTGCAGCGCCTGAAGAATGAATGAAACTATGAAGTATTCAGAGTACACAAGGCGAGAGGCTTATTAAACCTCTACCACACTCTAGTGGCTGTAAGCTTAAGATGCACTAAACATGAAGCAATGTAACTGGCGGCTGTGTTTCTGAATTAACTATAACATTTTGTTCTTTTCTACCACATATCTCAGATTGGCCCTTCACTGTCAGGACACACAAGTTGTTCAATATAAATTGTTTTAACCTTTTAACATTCAGTTGCCCTTTAAAAAAATACAAAAAACCACCCCCACGAACATCCTGAAAACATCTTGTTTCTTGTTACTTATATGGTGAAGACAGTTTTGGCACATGGTGATTCATCAGTAATGTGCTCCTATAGGCACATGTAGCAGCACAAAGGGAAGAAACTGATGTTTTTCAGTCACATACAGTTATTATAAAGTAGGGAAGTATTGCTTCTAAACTGGTACTGGCATCTTTAAATAATTTGAATTGTGCAGTTTTGTGCTTTTAAACAATGATATGGAAATCAGAATGCAGAGGTGGAATTTTCATTTGGCCCATATTTAGGCTGGTGAACTTGAAGGGGTTAAGTTGATTCATCTTAAAAATGTAAGTTACTCTAGTAGCTGAAAATAAACTGAAGTTCAAAAGTAAGTGAGTTTTAAAAATACAAAACCACTCGAGTTGAGTTGACTGAACTTAAGAAAACAATAACAATAAACCTAGAAATATTAAATTGATTTAACATCATTTGCTTCCCTCAAATCTTCTCAGTTCGAAAAGTTTTATCTGAAATAATTCCAGTAAATATGTATACAGTGTTTTACAATGTATGCTCAGTTGATACCTACAAAGTATAAATACAGAAGAGAGCAGACAGATAACAGGCAATTTGAGCTGCTTAGGATCCAGACAATAAAAGACACATAACCTTGAGTTGTCCTCTGTAAATCAATAAAAGCTCTTTGCGCCTGGTCTCTGGAGAGCCTGGAGGAGAGTGTGTGGTCTTCAGTCACACAAACGTGATCTTGTCCAGAATGTGGTCACAGTCACAAATGGCACTCTAGACTGTTGGCTTCATGTGTGCTGCCAAGTATTGGAGAGATAAGTGTAATCAACTCTTTATACAATCTGGAAAGTATAAAGAGCGACATAAATGTGCACTGAAGACTCATAAATAAATAAAACACCTTTTTAATGTGTTTGTTTCTAATAGTGTTCATGAAGTGATTTTGCATAGAGTTATTTGCTGTGAGTGGTCAGTATTTGCTACTTCTGTATTGCTGACAGGTACATAAGGATGACAACCATAATGGCCATAATGGTCCTGCATGTGCACGTTAGGACACGTCTCTATTATCCTTTTGTTCCTTGAGTCTTTCCATGTGTGTCTGCCTACTGATTTTCTTCCCAAAAACCATCTGTAGCTGGTAAATTGTCTGTTTGTCGTGATAAAAGCAGAGCTAATACCATTAATAATGCATTTCTGCTCTTCAAAGCACAACGTACACTTTCATCTTTGTTCCCTGCATCACCTGCCTGTTTCTCTGACTGGTGCCATATTTGGAGGCTATATATTCACTCGAGTGTCCCCACAGCCAATCACATCTAGGTGTGGGAGTCCCAGCTGGTCGGACTCCCTGGCGGTTGCCTGGCAACTGGGACTGCTGCTCTGTAATTCAATCCCTGGAAATATCCTGCAGGGGTTTACACAGAAAAGAGGCAATAAGAAATTATTAGTAGATGCACAGGGGGGAGCAAATGACCCAGGATGGACTCCATTTCCCAGACTGCTGAGCAGGAACATGAGATGGTAGTGTATGATGGGGAGTGAATACAATATATCTCTGCAGTAACATCGAGCATAAAAACAATCGTAACCCTTCCTCCTTTTAAACTTAAAACAATCTAATAATAGAGCATGAGAAAATAGCTTTTCTTTTATACTCACTGTTATCAGACTCTCTCTATTCGGAGCAAGTGAAACATTTCAAGCGTCACGACACAGCAGTGCTCAGATACACTGACTTGATCTGTCCAATAGGGTGCAACATCCAGTTGTCACTTATAGTAAATCACAAGCTCTGCTACTGCTCCAAGGAATTAGACACTGCAAGGGTTAAAAAGGGGAGGATGCAAAATGGCTTGAAGTCAGTAGTGTGTGTGTGTGTGTGTGTGAGACAGAGAGACAAGCACAGAAAAGCTGAGCGAGGAATATAACACGCATGATGCTAAGCAATAAATCGAAGTGCTTACAGGGTGAATTTTTGTCCTTTTCTGAATCACTCTTCTGAATCTCTCTCCATCCTGCAACATCTCAGTGCTGCTCTGCCTTTTTTAGAGCATTTAGCTGCCTGCATCTGGAGCTGCAGTCAAATTGATCTCATCTTCTTAAGTGCACCGGGCCTGAATTCAAATTGTGCAAGAGTGAGTAAGGACTTTGTTTGGGAACTCCTGCCAAAGAGAGAGAGAGATCAGAAAAGCGAGCGATCAGGAGACACACTGGGACTCAGAGTGGTCCTGGGGGAGAGAGAGAGCAGTGAGTCTGGAGGTAAAATGAGTCTAAACACCGGTCAAAGTCTGACCGTCAGTGGACAGGACTTGACCAAGAATGGCAGCAGTAGCAGCCGAGCATCCTGGGAAGATGCTAGGACAGTTTTGAAGCCTTCCACACCAACCAGGAAACCTAAACCGGTGAGTATCTCTATAGCCTTCTTTATGCAGCATCCAGGTGCAGTTACAGTTTCCACATCTTTATAAACCATCAGAGTTATTGACAGCAAAGAGGATCCTTACTGCACATATTACAAGAGAATTATGGGCTGAAATATGCTACTTTAACTTGCCAGCCAGGACACACTCACTATTCAAGGCTGCTTATTTCACCTCTCAACTTGATCAAAATCTAACTCTACTAAACACAGTAGGAGGATTAAAGCAGGTCTACAAGTCTGCAAGTGAGTGCTGCATCTTTTATAGCCTTTAGATAACAGAAAATAAACTGACATAGTGATGTATTTTGGTGAAACAAGATAGGAAGGTTAGCAAGGCCTTATTGTGTCAACTGGAAACTGAGACTATCGAGGTGTCTTGTTTCAGATCAGGTGGAAAGTTCTCTGTACAGGCTATCAGAAACTTCATTGGGAGAGGATGCATCAAAATACAAAGACTGATACAACTACAGGCACTTTTAGGCCAAAGAAAGTTGTCTCAGTTAAGTCTGGCACAAATATGTCTTCATTTTGTGCATACTTTGTTGGTTTCGGTATCTTTAACAGATTAATTTGTCTCTGAAGAATGTTTTTTTTCAAGTTTAGCTCACTCAGAATCAGTTAAAATTAAAAATGATCAGTCAAAAATATTAGCAAGCTTTTAAAGAGCTGTTACACAGACAGGTCGTACAGTCTCAGCCTCCAAAGAGTTAACAAGTGCCAGCCGTTCTGGTATGTGGCCCTTCACTATCAGCCTCTTGTAGAGGAAAGCATTTCATATCACGCTGTCACTTCTACTCTGTCACATCAGCTCACTTAGTTTACTTACCGTTGTATGTCACACAGGGGCAATAAAGCCTTTATTCCATTATTCCTGCCTTCTGGGAACTGTCACACAAAGTTTTCTCAATATTCACCTGACCTCTGCTCAGAATATGATTAATCTCCTACATTCAGAAAAGTGACAGCTCTGTTACACCTCACTGAATAACAGCAACATCATCACCTCTTCTCATTCAAAATGAGATGTTTTCAACCTGTCGTTCTCCAGCCAAAGCCGGAGAACGCCATCACCATCGCCGTGTCGGCCCGAGTCCTCTTCACCATGGAGAAGGAGCAGCAGATCTACGAGCAGCAAGGCATGGAAGATTACATCAAGTATCAGGTGGAGCATGAAACGGAGCCATTCAGCCCCGGACCGGCCTTCTCCTTCGTCAAGGTCAGAGAGGATGGAGAGAAACACTATGTCAAACCCAATGCAGAGAGATTCCTTATTAGTGTTGGTGCCTCCGGAGGCGGTGGATGAGAACCTACAGTATCACATTCATGCTCAACCCCTGCAGTGATACTGCATTATCCTTTCTTTCATAACTCAGATCTGTATTTGGTCGTGTTCCCAGGCTCTGGAGGCTGTGAACGCTCAACTGAGGGAGCTTTACCCCGAGAGCGAGGAGCTGTTTGATGTGGTGCTCATGACCAACAACCACGCAAACGTTGGATTAAGACTCATCAATACCATCAATCATCACCGTGAGTTACCAATACAAATGATAATGTGTGAAAAATCCCCTTTTCTATGGTGTGTATCCTCCTCCAGCTTCATGTTTTTTAAACTAGATCTTCAAAGCCCCAATATGTGGAATTTATGTGAGCATTTTTCAATCAGTGTGCTCGTGTAATCTCTTGTTTGTAGAAAAATGAGACAATCCTGTGTTGGTACAGTCAATATGTGCTGCTTTTAGTTCATCTCAGTGGGATGTGAGCACTTGAACTGTTAACGCTCTCTGTGGTTGTACCTCTCCTACGTATTTATGGTAAAATAATATCACAAACCATATTGAAAAAGACTGAACTGAAGCGTTTAGTTACTGTTAGCTGAAAACTACAAAATGGGATATTTTTAATTTTTCAGATAAACTGAAAGAATAAGTGATTCTTTATAGGTTTAGAAAGTTAAGTAAACAATGTCAAAACTCATTTGGAATATCTTAAAAAACAGGATTTTTTTGGATTAAATGGTTTTCTCAGGATGTTCACGAAAATGCAAACTCAAGTTTAGAAAATATACATTTGCTTTCACATAGATAGCTGAATAAGAAGACTGGTACCAGCGTCATGTCTGGACAGTAAATGTGAAGCTAACTTTGCACAATGACTAGAATCCTCACTAGACATTAATTTCTAGAGATATTGATAAATTCTCATCAATTGCTGCTGAATAATTTTGAGATTTGACAAAGTATCAAAGATTTATGTAAGATCTAAATAATAAATGTAGTGATATATTATTCTTTTTGTCAACAAGGCATGAGTAACACATATTGTATAGCTGGCTGGATATAACTGATTCTACTTTTTTTTTTTACATTATTTTATTGTTTTAATCAAAATACATCAGTGACCAATAATCCTGATATTGCTTCTTTACAGTGAATAATAACACAGCAGTTTCTATGTATTATTTGTAGTTTAATTTTGAGTTGATCCCACATGAACCATGTTGTTGCTCCTAGAACATTAATCATGCAAAACTAAATCTGAACAGTAGTCCCAAACAAATGCACTCCTGTTTGTGAAACATTAAATGCTAAATACTACAGTGTCTGGAACATGAGCTGTTCAAAAAACATATTAAAGTATGTACATATTTTGAAACAGTTGGAGGCTGGAATTACATGCTGGAATGGATTTGATAAGATAAGATAAGATAAGATAAGATAAGATAAGATAAGATAAGATAAGATAAGATAAGATAAGATAAGATAAGATAAGATAAGATAAGATAAGATAAGATAAGATAAGATAAGATAAGATAAGATAAGATAAGATAAGATAAGATAAGATAAGATAAGATAAGATAAGGGGTAGAAGGGCAGTATAAGATCATATTATATTATACACACAGTATCAACATTGCAGAGAAACATACAAAAGATGAGATTTCAAGAACATTACTTACAAAAGATGAGACTGGCAATTCAGAGAAAATATAAAATATCACAAGCATTCTTTTCAAAGAAACTAAGCCAATGTTTGCTGATACTGATGTAGGATTTTTTTAGGGTCTTAAATTTAATTTTGAAATTGGTAAAAGTATGCAATATTCTCAATTCTTAGCCTTAACATTTAAGTTTAGGTTCAGGCTAATTAGTGTTATATATAATTTTGTAGGGTTTTAACTGTAATATTTATAACCATGATGTTCAAATTATTCAGGAAGATTCACATAATTAATAATTTCTGCAAGGTTTTGACCTTAATATTTAAATATATTAGATAAATTTGCAACAACAGTCTTATTTCTCTAGAGGTCAGTTAATATAATTGTACTATATACATAACAGTGATTTAGCTTGACTTACAGTCCATTTTCTGATTCGTTTGGAGGCTGATTTCATCTCTTCAGCCAATGATTGTTGACCCAGTTCTGTTTTTCTGTCATATTTAATGGTCAGTCCACTTTAAATCTGTCCTGCTGAGTGGGTTGTTTCCTGCCTCACCTTTTCACTTAAGAGGTTGTAAACTGAACAGCGGAAAGCAGCTTCGGTTTTCATTGTGTGATCTCCTGAAGCAGCCACAGGTCTGAACACTTACATACACAAACACAGACTGAGGGTGGGCTGGACCGGAGGCAACGTCCTGTCGATTCTCTAGCTGCTCTCCACAGCTGCTCCTCTCTGTTCCCACACTGTGAGTGACTTTACGACCCCAGTCCTCCCCAGGTCACACAGACACGCACAGAAAGCATCGCACTATCCTCTTTTGACCAAATAAGAGGAAGACAGAGGGAACGGGAAAGGGACTGGTTGTAATCTTGAGGATCTCTGGTTCTGTGGTGCTTCGCTGTTCTGCTGAAGCTGTTTTGTTGGTTTCCCCTGTGAAGCCCTGCATGTCGACACACTCAGGTTAAGGGTCGCTCTGGTCCCTCTGAACAGTTTTTATTGTAGGATCTTTCTCATGCTCCATACACTGCAATATGACCCCCAAGGGTAAATGATGGGAGTTTGGGATGTATAGTCCTGGCTCTTTGGAAGGACTTGGCAGACCCATGACCTACATGGCTGTAGCTACTGATGAACTGGAAAAATCTCCCTTTTCTTTCATGTCACTCTGGCTCTCCCTTTTCCCCCTTCTACCTCCTTGAGCCACACACCGCTAGCAATCAACTTTTAATGCTAATACATTGATCTGAGCAGCATTTTGATTTCTGCTACATAACATTACAGTTGCATAAGTAAAAATAGGTAGTTATGCCCCCATCCACCCCCGATTCTTCTTTCTTTGCTGTCATTTGCTAAAACTGTAGAAACTTTAACTTTATCGGTGCGGAAAAATCTCTTCAATTTCATTCATCAACCTGGAGACAAAAGCATTTAACTATTACTTTACTCTCTGCTGATACAGACTGATGACTGTGACATAAACACAGAACTGCATCTCTGATTGTGATCTTTTTGTGTGATTATCAGCTGTGTTCCGTTTTTTGCACATCGGCTGTTTCCTCAGTCTTCTTCTCCTCTCTGCAGAGTTGTTCATCGAGCGTTTTTGTATGACTGGAGGAAACAGCCCCATAGGCTACTTGAAGGCCTACCATGCTAATCTATACCTGTCTGCTGATCCAATCAAGGTTCGTGAAGCTCTGGAGGAAGGTGAGTACCAAGAGTTTATTCCAAAATTGTAACAGACGTATGCACTGTTGTTAATGTGATAAATGACTATTTTAGCTGGAAATGGCTGATTTTTAATGGAATATCTACATAGAGGTACAGAGGAACATTTCCAGCAACCATCACTCCTGTGTTCTAATGCTACACTGTGTTAGTTAATGGTGTTGAAAGGCTAATTGATGATTAGAAAACCCATGTGCAGTTATGTTAGCACATGAATAAAAGTGTGAGTTTTCAGGAAAAACATGAAATTGTCTGGGTGACCCCAAACTTTTGAATGGTAGTGTAATTTTCAAGTGGCAATTTTAACAATTGAGACAAAAACTCCATGCACAGTATAATGTAAGTCTTTGTGTGTATGAACCAGGTATAGCAGCAGCCACCATGTTCACCCCAGAGAAGATGACGGAGGTGTCAGAGACTCAGCTGCGTGTTGCCTTTGATGGAGATGCAGTCCTCTTCTCAGATGAGTCTGAGCGCATTTACAAGGCCCATGGACTGGACAAGTTCTTTGAGCACGAGAAGGCGCATGAGAACAAGCCTCTAGACCATGTAGAGTATCCATCCATTATCTATACACCACTTAATCCTCATTGGGGTCGTGGGGGGGCTGGAGTCTATCCCAGCTGAAGGCAGGGGACCCTGGACAGGTTGCCAGTCTATCACAGGGCTACATATAGAAACAATCACTCTCACATTCACACAATTTAGAGTTCCAGTTAACTTCAGCATGTTTTTGAACTGTGGGAGGAAGCTGGAATACCTGGAGAAAACCCACACATGCACAGGGAGAACATGTAAACTCCATGCAGAAAGATGTCAGGAAGAACGAGGGATCTTCTAGCTGCAAGGCGAAAGTGCTAACCACCAATCCACTGTGCAGCCCATAAAGTATACACATATGTTTAATTTAATTTAAACATAGAGAAAGTACATCCCATTCTAATAAACTTTTACACACAAATGTACACACTTTGCAGCCATCTAAAGAAAAATGACAGCTAAAACTAAAAGTGAAGTCACAGTGGCCAAACGTGCAACTTTATCAAGTGCCACGGTTGAACAAACATGGACAAAAAAAGTTGCCCTATATGGATGTAAACAATTTGTCTTTTTTTCTTTCAAAAAAGTGGTTTGTTTTAACTCAGATTACTTCCTTCTATTATTGTCTTTTGGTAAAGTCACCACATTTTCACAGCTAACTTGGTAACTGAAATCTTGTTGATAATATGAAAGTTATTAGAAACCAGCTGGTAAACTCTGGATATAAAGTTCTTTCTTCAAATTTTTCTTTCTTTTTTCCTTAGATGTCCATATAGTGTTTTTTTTTGTTATATGCTGAAAGTCAACACCATGGTTGAGCATTTCCACTTTAAAGTTGCAATGTACCAAAGAGTCTCTCAGAAATATGGTCGAACTTCTCCTGTATTAAAGCCTCCTGTTGTGTAGCATAGAGCAGTTTTACAGTGAGCTGGTGTGCTTGAGCTGCAGCAAATAGCAACAGAGTGCAAATAGAGAGAGAAACCAACTTCATAGATCTGCACATTCTAAAGCATGCAACAATGTAGAGTTACATCTAAGCAATTAAGCAAAGTTTTTGTGAAAAAAACTTCAAAATATGTATTTTTGATACCATGAGTTGTGTTTTTGGGGTTTAACCAATCTGTTTATTCTTCTGAATCCTTCCTTCTTTCTGCAGGGGCCACTGAAGTGCTTCCTGGAGGCTTTAGGAAAGCTACAGAAAAAGTTTTATGCCAAAGGCCAGCGCATGGACTGCCCCATCCGGACCTACCTGGTGACGGCTCGCAGTGCAGCCAGTTCTGGTACCAGAGCCCTAAAAACTCTGCGCTCGTGGGGCCTGGAGATCGACGAAGCTCTCTTTCTCGCAGGGGCACCCAAAGGCCCAATGCTGGAGAAGATTAGGCCTCATATTTTCTTTGACGACCAGATGTTTCATGTGGAGGGCGCAGCAGAAATGGGGACAGTGGCGTGCCATGTGCCCTATGGGATAGCTCAGAGAGTTACAAAAAGAGGAATATGGGACAAAGAGACTTCTTCTGCACCCAAGTAGCTGCGATCATCACTGTTCAGAAACAGAGGAGACAAGAGGAGCATTTAGTCCTGGCATTTAGCAGCATGATGTTATATCAGCTGGAAAATGATTCACGCAATCAAAACCATGATAAAATTTCATGGGCTGAGAATTTAATGAAGCCCAGTTGATGCAATATCACATATCATATCATTACATTAATCAAAGTGTTATTTCACTGACACTTAATGACATTTCAAATGGATATTTTATCCATTAACAATTTATAAGTTGTACCTTCATGACTTTATTCATTTATCTTTTTGATTTCCCATTAATCAAACAGATTTACCAGCTTACTAAAAATGTCTCTAGATGAAAATTTAATAATCACTTATTAATGGAATACCAACATTTAGAACTGCATCATTGCCACAAAGAGCAGGAGATCCCTGACAACCTGATAACAGTAAATTTGTTATCATTAATGGTTCATAAATGTTATATAAAGTGCTATTAAAGGATTTATTAGCCATTATTTAAGCCATTACATAAAACTTCTAAACCTGTTATAAAGGCTGTATATTTTGAAAGTGGTGCTCAGTGCTGTTTGTATTTAAAGGTTCCTTTTGCTGTTGAAATGTTTTCTTTATGTATATTATTTCTCACTCATAGATGTTGCACAGCCATTTTGAAAAGCAAAAAGCCCTATTCAAATTTTAAAAATCTAATGATGAGAACTATTAAAATATGAAAATAGCTACAAAATAATGGAGAAGACACCTGGGTACTGAGGATCCATCAAGTGAATTGAGACTATTTTTGATAATGATTTCAATTTTATGCAGTTTTTGTGGATTTGTGCACTTTAATACATGTCTTTGCATTTAAGTGTAACACTGGTGCCTTTTATCTCACTGATGTTTTATGTTTTATTCTTTTTGTGTCTATTTTGCATGTTGTTGTATTTGTATGTTGTACATGCGGTTGACTGATCAATGTATAAGAATGTAAGATTGTAAATTAAGTATATTGAAAATTGTGAAAATGCTACTTTATTTAATATTTCTTCTTGTTCATGGCAACACAGACACACTTGAGCTCTTATTTAATTCCTTCATGTGCAATTTGAAGTTCTGCTACTTGTTCCCAAAGTGCCGAAAGTTCCGTGTCTCCCACGTTCTTGCCTGTCTGTTGAACTTCGTCATGATGTGTGCTGTTATTGATTATTGTTGCACTTACTGTTGTGTGAATGAATGTGAAGCAAGTTGGCATCGAATGACACCAGTGTTGCTGTCAGGTGTGAAATCTGGGTAAAACTGAGGCAAATGAGTTGTTCTGGATTGTTGCTCTGTTTCAAGATTAAAAGTAAAAATTAATTAGTGTGCCTCTCTTTTTTTCCCCCCATTTAAGGACATACTGATTATTTTTCATCAGGGCTCCATGCTAACATTTCCACTGGTATCACTGGTGCTACCGACATTTTTTGGTTGGTCACACCAGCAAATGATTTGGTGGCTCCATCCGAACCTCCTTATTTTGGTTCAACATTGCTACAGCTATTAATCCACCATGCATGCTGATGAACACCTGTTTTTGCATAAGCCACTTATGTTGCATTTTAATCTTTTTTTTAGTAGTTTATTTGACAGGGACCAGATATCTTAAACACAGGGTAAAGATGGTCTGTACCAGATTACAGTGTACTCGCTAGTTTCCATCTGCAGTCCTTAGAGCAGGCAGCAAAGAAACCACAAAAGGTAGAAAAAGCAGAAAAGGCAGTACGTCACCTTTAAAAACAAATCACATTCACATGGTTAGAAAGTCATGTGAATGTGTCATCAGAGGGGAGCTTTTTCCATTCTGTTATTACTTGACTTTCAGTGATACAAGACTTCATATTTGTAAAAGGTTTTAATCTGAAAATATATTTATTTTGTCACCAGTCCTCTTGTGACGTCAATCATAAACTGGGTATTGGCTAAACTCCTCACATGCGGCTGTAGTGTAGCAGCTCTGACAGCTGTGTGACCAGATATTTGCTGGAAAACAGTGAAAAGAGTGTTCTACACAGGTTTATCAAAGTTGAAAATGAGTGATTTTTTATCGACTGTGCTGTTTTCTATTAGCAGAGTTTTCTATGAGCATTGTCAACACCAGAGTCAGTCATGTTTATTTAGTCAAAAGCGTGATCGCTGTTAAAATTTTAACCATCAAAGCTGAATGTGAGGGCTATTTATTTATCTAAACTGACTCAGTAGAGATCTCCCGTCCTGCAGCTGAATACTTTTATCACCAGGTGTGCCAGACCTTTCCTCTCTCTTCACTGTGTGTTATTTCATCACTGGAACACAGTAACAGTGAAACTGACTGTTTCCACGTCAGGCAACGGAGTCACTGAGACAATGTGGAAGAAATAGTATTTTTTTTTCATCGACAATAATTTGCAGTAGCAACCTGTGCAGACCAAAGGAACCAGATCAACTCAAATCACAGTGAGAGTTATGAATAATGGAATCTGACCTGTTCTGTGGGTTGAACTATGTGATGACACAGTTTTTATAATACCCCAAGTTTTTTTTTTCTGTATTATGTTCCTTAAAAGAAAGTTTTCATATCATCATGTATTGGACAACATATACACAATACGGATATATCTATGACAGATAAACACGATATTGGGCAATTCATACAACAGTTGGGATTTAATGTAAAGCGACAATTTGTGGTTTTAGGAGCAGTTTTGTACTGTAACTGTTTAAACCGATGAGGTTGGCTGGCAGTCAGCAGAGACGCCACATAGAAAACAAATGATTTAATCAGCTGTTCTCCAGGAAATAGACTAGTAACAACTCATAAATTTCTCTCAGACTGTAACATTTCTGTTTCGGTTCATTTGCAAATAGCAAGCATGTGAGTGGTATCAGTTTTCTAATCAAAGTCTCTACAATAAAGTGACATTTTCCATTTCTTGAAATGTTTCATTGCTCTTTTAATGTTTAGAATCACGCCTGTGTTTTTCTTACTTGATCAAATATCAGCTGGGAAAGCAGATTGTTTAGACCAGGAAACATATGATTAGTTGTAACATATTTCTGCCTGACTGCGATTTCATAGGTTTGCATCTCCATCATCAAAAGCCCTTTATTCATCAATTAACCAGTACATAATAACAAATGGATTCTGAGGTATTGTGTTGTTCTATTAAGACAGAACAGCACAAGTTCTGGAATAAATGATTCTACAAAGTACAGCACATGTTAAAATTCTCAGCTGATGGCTGTTTTCAGAACTTGTAGGACTGTTAACATGTTGGTTTTGCTTGTCTCAGAGCTATAAGAGTTCCAAGGAGATGATGCCTCTGCTAGATGTGAGTCTGGTGTGCTACAGCATGATCTACAAAGAACAGCAGCTAAAGAGAAGAGAGCACACGCTGAAGATCATCCCAGTACGGAGGACATTGTGTTGGGCCTGCAGAACAAAGAACAGACCAAGCAGTGGCTGAAGGTGACAAACTCACAGCTGGTTGCATTTAGTCATTTTTTTTTAACAAGTCCTATGATAATATGAAATGACATACTTCTATATTGCTCTTTTTTCTATTGCTCTTTAGGTTATTCAAGAGATCAGTCCCTAGCCAGCTGAAAACTGTGACTCCCAGCACTCTGTGTCTGACTCCACCAAGGCTTGTTAGTATGAAGGTACAGCTATCTCATAATTGAATCTGCAGCTTTTTCTCTAAGATGATCAGATGTGCTATTTTTGATAAACCACTTGTTTCTGTAAAAGTTTCCAAATTCATTTGCATTTCTGAGAGAACTAAAGTGACTAAAATGTAGACATGAACACACAGGGAGAGCTGAGTGAGAAACACTTGGTGGCTGATCGAGCTGGTCCAAACATGCGCTGGGATTTGAAAGCGTAAACGTTTCTAAAAAAATCATATGACAATATGCTTTCTTTCTCTTCTTGTCTGCAGAGAAGAAAAATACGGAGCAGGTTGAAGTTTGTTGTGGCATTTTAAGATTGAACAAATGATAAAACTAGATGAACAGGAGGTGTAAACCAGATTTAAGACCTAACATGTCAGCTGAAGTTATGAGTACACTGAAAAATCCTGTGGAAAGCAGCAACCCAGCTGAAGCCTATGGAGCACATATAAGGCATAAGACAGGAAGTTCATGCCCTCTCTACGTCTGGACTTGTGAGTTGAAATCTAGGGCACGCTGAGTTAAGCAGAAATAATGCCAACCTAGCAGAAATAAAAAGGAGGAGGTGGTCTAACTTTTGATATGATTACATCATATACATCCCGATTGGGTCTTAAGATGATGGGTTGTAGCCATCCAGAACGGAAGAGGAGTGTTTAGGAGAAGGTATATAAGATGATGTAACGCTTTGTGTCATCAGTTAATATCTCGAGATTTTGCTCATGTTTGCGCTTACATCCTCTGTATTGAATAAACATTATTCGCATCAGACTCTGAAGACTGCTTGAAGACGCTTTCTTGAAAACTTTTTGAAGACTACAAAGACTACGTTTTGATCCAAAATTGATTTTTGACTATATGTGTTTGACAAAGCTGCCTGATAATCTCTGGGCCTTAGCAGGCAGACTGAGTCACGACAAGTTCAGCAACCTCATGAACACTGGCAAGAAAAAACGCTCAGAGACCAGAGAAATGTGTCGACTTCTCAGTTAAAAACTGATCTGCTTTATATGTCATTCTATGTTCAGACGTTGCTTCTGTCTGATGGACTGTAATTGTAAATTATTTCATTGCCAGTAATTGCCTGAATATAGCATCTTATTACAAAAATGTGGTCATATTCACACAAACAAAACTCTTGGATTCTTTACATTCAATCAAAGCCATACATTTTAGATTTATTAGACAAAAAAAAAAAAACAGTTAATCTTTCCTGAAAATCTTCTCCTTTTTTCCCCCCTTGAAACTATAATGGAAAGTTCCTGGAAAATTCACATTACATTCCCATGTGATTCCAGGAAAATTCCTGGAATATTACCATAAAGTTCCTGGAAAATTGCCATAAAACTCCAGGAAACTTTCCAAAAAATTCCAGAAAAATTCTCATAGAATTTATAAAAAAAATTCCATGAAAATCAAGGAAAATTTCCATAGAAATTATGGAAAATTTCCACAAAATTCCTAGAAATTTATTGTAAAATTCCCATAAAATTCCAGGGTCATTTCAGTGAAAATTCCAGGAAAATTGCCATAAGATTTTCATAAAATTCCAGGAAAATTTCCATAAAAATTTGCATAGTATTTTCATGGAATACCATTCATCTTCCCATAAAATTTTAGGAAAAGTCTCATAAATTTCAATAGAATTCCTGGAAAATGATGATAAATTTCCAGTAAAATTCCCAGAATATTTCTATAAAATTGTAGGATAATTCAATGAAAAATCCAGGAAAATTCTCAAAAACTTCTGAGAAAATAATTTCACAGAAATTGCAAAAACCTAGAATCAACATGTACAATATTTTCCAAATCCAAGCCTCCTATTGGCTTGCAGAAATGCAAAAAGTTTCATCGTGTTACCTACAACCTAGATTTGAACAAAAAGGAGGAAATATTAAGTATATGGATAATGAACATTTGACTTCATAAGAGAAATTTAAAAAGATTGGAAAACATGAGTGGTTGAAATGATCCTTCCTCTTGACAGCAGGGGGAGACAGACACCAACATACAGTTCATCCAAGCAAAACAGCTGAGTACACCAACTTCAACATAGTCCAGAGACAAGTGAATCACTGAACGCATCTTTGTGAACTAATCACATTCTGTATTGTGTATTGATATGACTAATGCTGACAGCAGGATTATCCCACAAAAATTTCAATATATGCTGGTATTTGTCTTTTTTCCTCACTATTACAACTCTCTAAACCTCTCTGTGACTCTTCGTCAAAGGTGAAATAATGATGAACATCTTTCAGATAAACTGATTTGTAAGAGAACTCCGTTTAAAAGTAATGTTGCTATGTTTTACTTTGCTATTGAACATAAGTTTCAGTTTCTCAGAAATGATTCTTGTTTGGATTGACACATAATGTTGTCGTCACATCATTATAATGGAACAAGTGAAACTGCCTCACCCATTAACAGTCATACACTGAAGAATGATATAGAAACAGCATGCAAGTGATCTTCATTTTCTGAATTAGATCAAAGTCATCTTATGAGTTCTCACAGCCACAGCAGGATAAACTAAAAGAAACAACTATAATTTAACATGTGTTACAGACTGAGCAGGTTTCCACCATGTCTGTTCTCTCTACAGACAAGAACAAAAAAGAGTCTCAAAGGAGCTAGAATTACTTTTGTCTCTTATAAAGTTGATTTAACAAGTTAATTCATTTATCTCTTAATTTTAAGTCAATGTGAGTCAAACTCATGTTTAAAGTATTAAAGGAGTTTGTAGATAACATTGACACATTTTAAGTTCAATTCATTTCGATAGATTTAGCACTCTTCCATAGGACCATATGGCCCTGATGGTGCTATTAAACACTGAGAGGGAGATAATGTCCCTCCACCACCCCATTTAAAATTATTATTATTTTTGTATTTAGTCATTATTATTATTATTTAATTATAGAATTTCCTCTTTTCTCTTTCTTCTTGTCCAGCAGCATGTGGGTGGTATGGGATGGAGGGTCGTTTGGTTTCTGATTGTTAAAACGAGACAAATTATTCAAGATATTGTATTTACTTGAATCTCACTCCTGTACTATTAATCTCTTTCTTGAATTAAAATATGTTTTAAAAATAAAACAAAACAGGAAAATCACAAAATACTATGAATGTATAAAAATTATATATGTTAAAGTTAACTCCTCTTATTATTAGTGTTTTGCTTGTGGATATAAAGACAGAGCCATGCTGTATATACAATATATAGATAATAATAACAAATAATAACAACCAATAAACGCTTCTCAAATGCTCATTATTCCTTCATTGTTACTCTTTATTTTGGACAATTTGACAATATAAATGTGCTTTGTAAAAACACAGAAACATTTTTTGCCCACAGATTTCAGTCAAGTTTTACTTTACTGACAGATAAAGTTCGACTTCACTGATATTGTTGGCATTTGTTTCTAATTTACAAAAGCAAATACATTGTCTCGTATGTATTATCCCTTCATGATTTCCAGCTTCATCTCAGATGAGAGTAGCCAAAAATCCCACCGTTCCTCCAGCACTGGCCACGGCTGCAGTAGCAGTCCCAGACAGACCAGCCATTCCTGTAGAGTAATAAAAGCAGATTATTAATGAATGCTGTCAAGCAACTGAGCTACACAGAAAAACTTTAACTTCGTTCTCAGTGTGACATTATGACATGCTATTGAGTCTTATACATTCAAGGTAGATTATACTGATAGATTTTGAGGAATTATTGGTAAAAGAACTTGATTATTACAGCACTGATCTTTACCTGCTGACTGCAAAATAGCCACCAGACTCCCTGCTGCAACTCCTCCTCCATTAGCAATAGCAGCAGTGGACATCATGCCTGCAGCGTAGGAACCTGCTGCTATTCCAGCTGAGGTGAAACCTATGGCTCCCAGAACAAACGGAGCAGAGACCACTGCTCCACCTGACAAGAACACAGAGGAAAACTGTATGAAGTGATCAGGATACTTTGAAAAGGATGATGTGTGATAAGTATTTTTAAAGTGAAAGAGCCAACAGGTGATTCATGAAAGCACTCTGTAGTGTCTTACCAGCGCCTGCTGCAATAGCTACAGCTGTTACTGAAACACAAGACAGAAACAAAAATGAACATCCATCTGCAGCTCAGCTGGCAGCATCAAACACATTTACTGTGCAGCCATTTGTAATGCATCCATCTATTATCTATACACTGTTTAATCCTCATTAGGGTCGCGGGGGCTGGAGTCCTTCCCAGCTGACTTAGGGTGAAGGCAAGAGACACCCTGGACAGGTCACCAGTCTATCACAGGCCTACATAGAGACAAACAATCACACTCACATTCAGACCTACAATTTAAAATTACAAATTAACCTCAGCATGTTTTTGGACTGGGAGGAAGCTGGAGTATCTGGATAAAACCAACGCATGCACAGGGAGAACATGCAAACTCCAAGCAGAAAGATCCCAGGTCCAGGCCGGGACACAAACCAGGGATCTTCTAGCTACAAGGCAATGGTGCTAACCACTGATGCACCGTGCAGGCATTTTTAATACAGTGAATTCAAAAGAAATACACTACCAGTCAAAAGTTTGGACACACCTCATTCAATGCTTTTAATTTCTTTGTATTATTTTCGACATTGTACATGAATACTGAAGATTAACACTTTTTTGTTTACAACATAATTCCATATGTATTCTTTTATAGTTTTGGTGTTTTCAGTATTAATCTACAATGCATAAAATTATTAAATAAAAACCATTGAATGAGAAGGTGTGTCCAAACTTTTGACTGGTAGTGTATATCTCTTTAAGAGTTTTAATGCCACTTTATCATATGCATACGAGGCATCCAAAAGACAAACGGAAAGGTAAAAATAAATGATTACACACTATCTTACTAGTAAGTTTTTCTCTCATACTCCTCCCAGTAAGGAGCAAAAAGGGTTGAGGTCATCATGCCTGCACTGTAGGAGCCTGATGCTAAACTAAGATAACACTCAGGAAGTGTTTGAGTGTAACTAGACCAGGAAGCCTTATCTTGAATTTCCACATGAATAATTCTGTGATCAGGCTTCTTCTGCATTCTAAGGACACAAGCAAGAGTTAATGAGAGACAAACCTTTACACCAGACAACACACATTTAGATTATGAAATATGCAAAAGAATAACATATAGACAGAGTTATACTCACAGAGTTTTGTGTTTTCTGCAGACATGTCAGCTGCACATTCATGCTGTGGTCGATGGAGTCCACAAAAGTAGTGGCCATGATCTGTGTTAAAATCACAAATTTAAGTCTCATCTAAAACCAACAGTCTTAACTCTGCACTGGATCGCCTGCCATACTATCAGGGAAAATCCAGGAGGATATATAATCCCCTGCACCAAAAACAAAGAAAGTGAGTGAAAGAATGAACTTTTTCACCTCATTCTGCTCTATTACTAGATCAATATTTTGCAATAATGAGTATCTCATGGTAGTTTTGGATTTTATTTTGAATGTATTGAATTCCTCTATCTAAATACCTTGAATAAAATGGAAATGTCAAACTAGTGCATGGATGCATAAATGTAGTAGGTATTGTCAGCATATTAAACAATTATTTCCCAGTGCTGACATCCTGATGTGACTTTTGGATGTATATATTTTGTCTTTATGCCTTTGTGATCTTCTTTTATGCACAGAGATGACAAAAACACATTTCTATCATCCATCCATCCATCCATCCATCCATCCATCCATCCATCCATCCATCCATCCATCCATCCATCCATCCATCCATCCATCCATCCATCCATCCATCCATCCATCCATCCATCCATCCATCCACCTACTCATCCTGATCTTTAATGTAGCTTTTTCAGTCAACAACAAAACCGTCACTCATTTTATTGTGCCTAAAGTGCGCTAGGAAACATTTCTCACACTATCAACACCACCTCCAGCCTGGACCTTTAACACAACACAGATTAGGCTTGTGGATTCATGTTGTTAATAGATCTGATCCTATTAAATAAACACGTGTTCCTAATTGAGTGAGTGTAGTCGGGTTAGTACCTCACACCTGACCCCCTCAGAATCTGATTTGTGTACAGTAAGTTTAGTATATTTAATGAATCCATGCAAGATTTGACTTCATCATTTAAATATTTGTTGATTTTGAGGGATGAAAAGCACATTTAAGCTTTGTTAAAAACTGCAACCAAATCAATTCTACTCTAGGTGTGATAATCTAAAGTAAAAACCTTGTTTTTGTTCAGCACATTTTTCTTTCTATAACCAACTTTAAACATCAACAACATGAGATCAGCCATAGTTTCTACATGAAAATTGCCCCAGTTTAATGTATGTGACATACAGTCATAGAAACAACTGGAACCCTGAACACTGATAATTAATGAGAGAAAACTTTAAAAGTGCATTTTGAGTAAACCTTCAAAGGCCATATCACCATGGAATAGGTAGCTGGTCAAAACAAGGTAAAATTTTGCATGGCTTCATTAAATCTACTACAGAAATAAAACTAAAATCAGTAGACTCTGAGGAGATCAGGAGAAAGCTTTTTTTGAGAGTTGGTTGATTGTATATTAAATGATCGAATAAGATTTTTCTCAGTAGACAAACTGCAAACCATTAAGATACAACTGTGAACAACATAAACAAATAAAAATACCTGCTGACTGCAAAACATCCATCAGATTCCCTGCTTTAGTAGCAGTCCAAGACAGAAAGTCAATTCCTGTAGAGGAATAAAAGCAGATGATTATCTAATGTTGTCAAGCAACTGAGCAACAGAGAAAAACTTTGTTCTCAGTGCAGCATTGGATTTGTGTATGATTGTGCTAATTTGCATTTGCTTTATTTTGTTTACTATTTTGGTGTTGATTTATGTTGTGCCTTGGATCTTATTTCATTGATTATTTGGTCAGATATTTCATTGTTTTGTCTTTGCTTATTGCCCTGCTCGGTGTCCCAGATGTTTGTTCCGCATTTCTATTGTTTTTGGTACAACTGATTTTATGGAGGACCGTGGGAGAGTCAGGGAGAGCGTGGTCAGCGTTTGTTGGGCTGAGTGGTGAATAAAACCTGCTGAAAACTGTCCTGCCGATATGGTGATGTTTTAGCATGGAATATAGCAAAATATAAGAACATAAGATGACTGGAACCCTCCTGACCCACAGCCCTAGAGACGGGTGAGTCGACCAGCTTTTTAGGGTTTCATCAGTGTGACATTCTGACATGCTATTGAGCCTTATATATTCAAGGTAGATTATACTAATAGATTTTGAGGAATCCTTGGTAAAAGAAGTGGATTATTACAGGATTGATTATGTTTTTTACCTGCTGACTGCAAAACATCCACCAGACTCTTTGCTGCCACTTCTTCGTACTTGACAATAGCAGCATATGGCAGAATGCCTGCAGCATAGGAACTTGCTGCTATTCCAGCTGGGGTGAAATCTATGGCTCCCAGGGCAACAGGAGCCAGAGCCACTGCACAAGGACCAGAACACAGAAAGTTCTTATGACACCATCCGTAAATGATACAGCAAATCATGCTTTAAAGAAGATATCATTAAAATGAATGAAAAAGACCCTAAAAGGCCATTCAAAGGCATACCTATCCATAGTAACACGCCAGCAACAGCCACGGAAACACACACAAGAAAATCCATGTAAATAGTTACTAATCCTTGCTTAGCCCTGTAAAACCCACTGTAGCAAGAATACATCAGTTTTATTTTTTTGATTATTGCTTTTTATTATTTCAATTATATATATATATATATATATATATATATATATATATATATATATATATATATATATATATATATATATATATATATATATATATATACATGTATATGTATATATGTATATGTATATACATATATAAATAAATAAACAAGTAAAAATAAATAGACACATATTTATTTAAAAAATGAATAAATATATTCTGCTTTTGATCATTTTTCTATAATTAGGTTTATGGTCCGTGTACGGATCTGGTAATTGGATTTTCCGTTCTGAAACCGGTCTTGAAAAACAAAAAACCAGTGGTTATTTGATTTTCGTTTTAAAATACAAAAATTAAAATTTAAATACAAAGCATTTTTCCTTTTCATGGTCAAAAAGGGATATACGATTTTTTAAAAATGCTTTGATTTTCATTTTATATTTAGAATAACAAGAAAATAAAATCAGTTAGAGACAGAAACGAAAAAAGGTCAGTTTTTTTCATTTTCTGAGACCGGAAGTGGTCATCAGGAAGTGTGGAGGCAAACGACAACAAGTTTCTCAGAGGGCGGAGCCAGAGAGCAGTGATTGGTCATACTGACTGAGAGGCAGAGAGCAGTGATTGGTCAGACCATAGATATCTACTGAAGACAGCGCGCTAGCGTATCTATCCATCCATCCATTATCTATACACCGCTTAATCCTCATTAGGGTCGCGGGGGGGGGGCTGGAGCCTATCCCAGCTGACTCGGGCGAAGGCAGGGGACACCCTAGACAGGTCGCCAGTCTGCCGCAGGGCTACATACAAAGACAAACAAGCACTCTCACATTCACACCTACGGGCAATTTAGAATAATCAGTTAACCTCAGCATATTTTTGGACTGTGGGAGGAAGCCGGAGTACCCGGAGAAAACCCACGCATGCACAGGGAGAACATGCAAACTCCATGCAGAAAGATCCCGGGAAAGCCGGGACGCGAACCAGGGACCTTCTTGCTGCAAGGCGAAAGTGCTAACCACTACGCCACTGTGCAGCCCGCTAGCGTATCTAGTTTATGTGTATCTATGGTCGGCACAACTGGTAGTATCTCTGGCTGCTGTTGACCTTGTTTTTGGAGTAAAACACGGTAAGAAGAGAAATACTTCTAACCAACAGCGTTGTTTTGTTGTACGTTAAGTCAGCGACTTGTGAAGAGTTGTGTTTTGTCGTGTTTGAGCAGTTGGTCCGGACGCGTTAGCTAGCTAAGCGGCTAAGTTAGCTAGCGGGCTAATCAACACAGGTGGCTAACTTACCACTGAACACCTGTGTTAGTTGCTGCCGCAGGTGTCCGTCATTAGTAGAATGACTTTCTCAACCTGTATTTCTCTGCTGTGTATTTTAGCTTTTAAAAAAGTTATTTTACTTTAAGGTTAACTGAAACCCGTTGAGCTGCACTGAAGTTTAACATTCAGCTGGTTTGAATTAAACCGCGCTTAACATTGCGCAACATTACCTCTCTGAATCTCCATAATTTCATTGAATTCCTTCTCTCTTCCACTGCTCAAGTTCAATCCAGTATATAAAATGACATTAATAGTGAATAAACTAACAACCAGCCATTGTATTTATTTATTACTGTATGTATTTGTAGTAAAACATGAGTTGAAACATCCTACTTTTGCATCTAGAACTGCACAAGCCGTTCATTTTCAGTCACCTGAGTTCAACTCCCCTTTTTGTGAGGTTGAAGCAGAAAGTCTGAGTTAACAAAGAAAGTTGTTTATTTTGTTTTAATTTGCGATACCTGTTATCTGTGACTGAGGCTTTAGTTTTTGTTGAGCCGATTTACACGTAGAAACTTTGTTCAGGAAGATTTCTCAGTAGCTCAGAGGACAGGCTGCTTTTTACACAACCTTGTAAGAGAATGTCTGTCAATGCTTTCAGCAGAATTTAGAAACACAACACTTCCTAAACAGATATTTTGAGGCTGTGAGGTTGAACGTTTGAGAGTCTATTAGTCATTCATTTCATTCATTCATTTATTTATTTTTAAAATGGGACAATTCGTATTAATGTACATTTCCATGTAAATACGAGAGATTGTAGCCATACGGCTAATTTCCATCTCAAGTCCCATTGGCAGATCAAAAATAGAGAACAACATAAGACCATAACTGAACAAAGACATATATATATATATATATATATATATATATATATATATATATATATATATATATATATATATGTATATATGTATATATGTATATATGTATATATGTATATGTATATATATATATTGTGTATATATATGTATATATATGTATATATGTATATATATCATTTTTTTGTTTATATATATATATTGTATATATATTATTTATATATATATATATATATATATATATATATATATATATATATAAATAAACAAAAAAAATGATAACATTTAGTGGACAAAAGCTGAGATATCGAGGCAGCTACCAAGCAATAATTAATTAACATTTACACATGATTATATTGCAAATATCTCTTTGTTGTTATTAGTGTGTTTGTTTGTGGTCTTTCTGTTTCTCGGTGGAAGCTGAATTAGTGAGGATGACTCCTGCTCCTGTCATCTCTAAGCTCCTCACACATCTTTACCTGCACATGAGGAAAATCACTCCTGTAGGATGCAGGTATGTTTGTCATTATTATAAAAAGATGTTGCCTGGTGACTAGGGCTGCCACAAACGACGCGTCGACGAATCGCGTGAGCACGATACGTCATCAAAAGCGGAAGTGAGCGCGCAATGCAACAGAAATCACCGTCCGAGTGGAGCGCGGAACACGCATGGACATCCGCGCTGTATCGTGCATATATAGTATATGCATATATTATATACGCACAATACAGCGTGGACATCCGCGTTTACGATATGGCGCGGACATCCGCGCCGCATCGTGCATATACTATATATGCACGATACAGCGCGGATGTCCATGCGTGTTCCGCGCTCCACTCGGACGGTGATTTCTGTTGCATTGCACGCTCACTTCCGCTTTTGATGACGTATCGTGCTCAGGCGATTCATCGACGCGTCGTTTGTGGCAGCCCTATTAGTGACCTGTCAGAAACCCATCATACAGAGTCAGCCAAAATAATGTTTACACACATCAGGAAAAGAAAAACTTGCATAAATATTTCAATACCAAATTTATTCAGACATCACGAGATTAATAAAAATTATCTTTGGCCTCTACAATTACAAGAGGTGCTCAAAGTGGTGGCCACTGGCTTCCAGACATTTCTGTTGTGTTGTAGACGTCACTTGTTGATGCTCCATTCATGATGGTAGCGCCATCTGTTGGGAAAACATCGTACAACAGGACACAGAGTTATCGTGATTTGATCAAACTTAGAACGAGGTATCTATAAGTTTAGAAGTACTTATACAAATGAAATATTTATAAAAGTTTTTTTTCCTGATGTGTGTACATTATGTTGGCTGACTCTGAACTTGAGAACAAAACTGTCATTTAATTGTTGCTCTGAAAGCTTCTTTAGTGAAAACCAGCTGGTGTTCTGCTTTGAAACAAACTGCTGTTGAGGTCTGTGTTTTTAGGTTTAACCCCACAGTTTCTGAATGAACTGATAGTTTGTTTTTTTTTCCTGATCAATGTGGACGTTATAATTGATGGTAACATTTACTGATCATATAATCAGCATGACAATATAACAGTATAACATTCTGACCACCTGACTATTACTGTGTTGGTCCCTTTATGCTGCTAAAACTCCTCTGACCCAGTGGTTCATCAGAACCTCTGGGGATGTCCTGTGGATTCTGTGGATCCTGTGGGTTGCAGGGTGGGTCCTACCTAGACCAGGCTGATCCTGGACCATCCCACAGATGCTCAATCAGATCTGGATGTGGGGAGTGTGGAACCCAGGTGAACAGCTTAGCTCTGTCGTGTTCCTCAGACCACTCCTGAATAGTTTTAATTTGTCCTGCTGAGGGAGGCAGCTGGCATCAAGGACTGCTGTTGCCATGGAGACTAGGGGGTTGTTTGTCCTGCAGTGTTTAGGTGGTGGTACATGTCAAACATCCACATGAACGTCAAGGTTTCCCAGCAGAACGTTGCATTAGAACAAGATGATGGATGTTGTTCTCTTCAGTGGTCAGAATGTTGTGGCTGATCAGTGGATCTGTCTGCCTTTACTCTGACATCCAGAGTTATACAAAAGTGTAGTATGTGTGCAGTGCAGAAGAGATTTACTTTATTGTATGCAGTTTTTTTGTTTTTTGTTTTTTAAGGGAGAGCATTTTTTTATCCACCTGAAGAAGACCTAATCTTTCCCTTCAAAGGATAGTTAATAATTACTGCAGCTTCCATAGTGGTCCCATCAGAGAAAATCATATCCATATACAGATTTTTATTAATTCCAGGGCTAGGTTCAGTAAAGATTATAATAATAACTACATCAGATAATTCTTTGTTGCAGTTGGAATTTTGCAGACTGAGAGATGGTTGAGAAGGTTTGCAGTTCTTGTTTTAGCAAAATATGTTATAATAGAAGATCTTTATTGTCATTGTACATGAAATTATCTGCAAACCAGCAAAGTGTATCAGTCTGAGGTATCTAAAAAGAAGTAGAGAAAAATGCTTCTAAAGCCAATAATATTTTGAGGGAATATTCTAAAAAGGAAAGAAAAGCTCCATTCTCACTCCTCTCAGGATAAACTGTCATTAAAATTGACTTTAATTTAAATTTAGTTCAACACGAGATAAAAACATTTACTTTCGTTACTGATGTCAAGTTTTAATAAAGTTCATGCTACTTTTATAAAATGATGAAAGTGAATAAATTGTATTTCTGTGATCTGTGTTTGATTTCTGTCTTTTCTCCTGTCATCCAGATGTTCAGAGGGAGATGATGCCACATCTGGTCCAGCCGATGGAAGGTCTTGAAGTTCTCTGACTGGCCTCGACTGAAGATGGTCGTCTCACTGGATTTAAGGTTCAGATGCTCAGTAACAAACTCCACCAATGAGCCAACAGGGAAGCTTTAGGTTTATTAAATGTTGCTATGAAGGTTTCACTGTTTTTCTTTGTGAATGCAATGTGCTCCAACTGAAACTTGAATTAGAACTTAGAAGTAAATCCTTCCATCTGAAAGGATTTAGTTGCATTAATAACCTCATAACATTCTAATTTTTATTCCAGTCTTGGTTGGAAATAGAATCTCTGTATTGATTCAGGTAAAAACTGAACTTCACAGCATGTTGAAGCAAAACAACCAGATGAAAACTGTGATGGTGTTGGATTGTCAGACTGTAATGTTGCAGCTCAAAGCAGCTTTTCTATCTCAGTTCATTCTGACATTCAGCTATGAATCAACACAGCAGATGGTGATCCATGCTGTGGAAGTCTCACATCTCCTGATTTAATGGAGCTGCTTTGCACTTTTTACACTGTTTATTCACCAACACTTTATTTAATAAAAGTCCCATCTAGTTTTTATGAGGAATGTGATGTTTTAATTCTCTGTGAATAACTGCAGTCTAATGCAACAGCTGGAGTTGTAACATCTGTCCTGATATTGATCATGAAGTATTGATCAGAATACTTATGGTCAGCAGTCATCCCTGAAGTTTTATATTAAAATCTTTACTTGTGTTGTGAACTTTGGTAAGAAGCAGAAACGTTAGCGTTGCCATGGATACATGAGTGTTAAATTCTGTCCATGTTTCCATTTTGGGAAATTCAGTCCAGTTCCACAATGTGGAGGAATTTAGTCTTACAATCACAGACAACAAATATTATCTGAAAGTTGGGTTATTGTTGTTTATCAGCACAATACAAAAAGATTAATGTTAGAAATATTCCAGTTAAGACTCCAGAATATTATGATTTATGTAAATTTACCTCAATAATATGAATGTTCCGGTTAAGATTGTGCAGTGATATTTATTATGCAAGTTTAGCTGATTAAAGTTTATGACTCTGCACTAAAATATTATTTAAATTGACATAATAATATTTAGGGTCAGACCCTACAGTATTGAGATTAAGAAATCAAATATTCTATAAAATGTAAATACACTGAACTAATTTTGATATATTTAAGTGAGACTCTACAATATTATTTGACACAAATCTATCCTAAATCAAAATTTTAATAATTTTCATGCCAAACATTTACTGGACTGATTTAAATATTAAAATCACTTCTTTCTAATCCTCTGCTGTATGTTCAAACCTGAGGCCTTAAATAGAAACACACAAGTATCTGTTTGAAGGAACTTCTGCAGAGTTCTGGTTCCAGAACATGATGATAGAATTATAGACAAACTTTAACAAAAGCTGCCTGAGAGTTTACAGGTTTTTATGTTGGATTTCTTCAGTAATTTAATGAGCGTTTTCAGCAAAAATCAATTGTTCATTTGATGAACTTCATTTCCTAAAACATCCAGAATTGGAGCTCATATCTTTGGCAGCTGTAAAGTTTCTGCTCCTTCAAAGTTCACAATGAATTAATTCCTAAAACACTCTCAATGCTGGAGAGCGTTTGTGATGCTGAAGCAGTGATCAGTTTTTCTGTTTCTTCTCTGGAGATGCACAATGAGGGACGTCTGCAGAGACTGAGAAGGAGTCTCACCACATCCTGACATGAGGAAAAAGACTTTATTGAAGACTACAATGAGAAAAACTATCAGACAGCAGACGGCTGCATTCAAGGTGAGCTCTGAACATTTGATCTGGAACAGGAATTCAATAACGGCAGCATGAGCTTCATTTCAGTCTGTAGATGCTGAATTCATGATGAATCATCTGGCACTAGAGAGGAAGACCATCAAACATCCACGTCAGCTGATGGAGGTCCAAGAGTCTCACCGAACAAACAACCTACAGAGTGAAGACGAATCTGATTGGACGGCCTCCTATTCAGCCACATGTGTGAACAAATGCCTCTAAGCTGATTTGTTTTCTACAATAAATCTAGTTTGAGTCCTAATCTATGCCTGAGTGTTTGCTTCTTTACACTGCTGTTAACAGTTTAGGCTGTTAGATTGTTCCAGATAAGACAAGTACAAGATTCTTCAGAGCCGTTCTACCACGAGCCTGACAGGAAGAACTCCAACAGCTACTGAATGTTCCTGTGGTTCCCTCAAGGCTACAGGAGGAGCCTTAAGACGAGCCGGTCCACCTGATGGTGGCCAGTCGCTGCGGTTCAAAGCCAACACCGACTACGTGGACTTCTACTGGACCACACAGAGGCCTTCAAACCGGACCAACAAGTTCACCAACTCCCCGACTCGTGGGTCTGAGGACGCCGCCGAGCCTCGGTCCAGCCGGCCTCCTGTCTGTGGATGTTTGAGTGCTGAGAGGTTTGTGGATGTAAGTGAACGTGTCTGTGTTGAAACAGCAGCTTTTGACTCACTAACGCTAGGAAAAACCAAGAGCTCCTTTATTTGTGACTTCCACTAAAAAACTGATGAAACTAAGTTTGCCAGGGTTCTGACTGACAACAGATTATTAAATATTGAAAATAATCATTTAAATATTCCTTTAAACAATCCTTTTAGGTCTACATTTCCTTTACACTGACTTCTTGGTATATGTACAAGTATTTTGGGTGGAATATACCATTAAGCCTAATGTTCAAGGGTTTTTCTGGGACTATACCATTAAACCAACCTTTTAGGTAAATGTTCCAAGATGTTGGGTAGAATATACCATCAGATAAACCTTTTGGGTCTACATTGGAAGATTTTAGAGTAGAATATTACTCCAAACCATCCTTTAGGTCTACATTTAAGGTGGAATACTCCTTTACACCGAGATTTTTTGGTCTAGAATTTTGGATGGAATACTCGGTTAAACCAACATTTTAGGTGCATGTCCAAGGATTTTTGTTGGAATGTTCCTTTAAGGTGGATGTTTGAGGACCTTGTAGGTGGAATACTTCCTGAAACCAACCTTTTAGGTCAACATTCAAAGATTTAAGGTGGAATATTCCTTTAAATCAACCTAAATTTCTTGTTTTGATCATTATCAAGTGAGAAACCTCAATCTAGACTCATCATAATGACGTTTGAGATTATGCTGCTGTTATTTGTTTAGTCCAGACTAAATGACAGAAATCCACAACTGTAATTTTATTTCAGGACTCGGTTATTAAATGTCAAAACAATCCATGTGACTCTAAAAACTCAACAGCTTTACAAACTCTAAGATTAAACTTTCCACAAGGATCCAAAACAAGTTGGACTTCTACTGAGAGCTTTAATTATTCTTCATCTACTTCCTGAAAAGTTTGGTCAACAAAAAAGACAAAAACTAGTATTTTCAACTGAACTAAAGACAGACTTTGTGATTTTTCTGCTCACATGTTGTGTTGTT
This sequence comes from Amphiprion ocellaris, assembly GCF_022539595.1. Classification (NCBI taxonomy): domain Eukaryota; kingdom Metazoa; phylum Chordata; class Actinopteri; family Pomacentridae; genus Amphiprion; species Amphiprion ocellaris. The sequence continues at coordinate 18,330,104 of NC_072785.1, forward strand.
GTAAACTTACTCTTTCAAATAAATAGCCACCTGAACCCCTGGAAACCAGCGTTTGTCCTGTTTTTGTGTTGCTCCTCAGCGACCCTAGACAGGCGGGTTGTAATGTTTTTTGAGCAACACACCATACTATGATGTTTTTACAATGATGGTTCTACTATGTAACCAGTTTGACATGTTCAGGTGTTCTTTGTGTGAAAACTCAGAGATTTCAGGTATCAGAAGGTGGTTTTCAACTTTCTTTGTTAACTTTCTGCCTCAACTTTAAACTAAATTTCCTTCACTAACCCAGCCCTCTGGACTTCCAGTAAGCTGTGTTCCTATTGGCTGTCCAGGTGGCTGCTTGGTGTTATCAGGAACACCTGAGCAACTCAGTGTCTTCCTGCTTTATTTAGCTGCAGACAAACATTTCCTCTGCTTCTGTTCACCACTGAACCGGGTTTGGCTCCATTGCTTTAGTTTGTTCTTTAGGCGTTGGCTTGCAGCTTCCAGCAGTAAAATCGTCTTTAATGTGTTTCTTGGTGTGTTTTAGGGCTTTGTACTGGATAGTTGTCTTGGTAAAGGTGGTTCTTTAGCCACAGTTAGCACATGGTGCTAATGTGTGCAGTGATTAGTGGATTTGCTGCAGCTGAGTTGTGTCTTTATCTTGGCTGTAGTGAGTCTTTAGAGGTTTTTGGTCAGACACATTCTGTATTCTTGTTTGAGAACCAACGTTGGTTGTCCAGAAGGTAAGAGTACCTGTCCTGATTCTCTGTTTAAAGAGGTTCTCTGGTAGGCTGCAGGAGACTTTAGCGTTTGGGTTGTGCTAGTTTGGTTTTTGTAGGGTTTCATTTGGACGACTATCTTGAGGCCCCTTCATGTGGTTTAGTGAGGTTTTCTGGAACAGTTCTACAAAGCAACCTGCAGCAGAAGAGACTTGAGAGTTTTTAGGAAGTTCTGGAGACCAGACATTAGAGCAGCAGAAACATTTGTCAGCAGTTTGAGCAGGAGAAGGTGAGCTTCAGATTAGAAATGAGACAGAAACCTTCTTGACCCGTGTGGTGAGGTCCTGTACCAAGAGTTTGAGCAGGTTGTGAAGAGTCTGTAGTTCTTTGGTCTGAAAGCACAAGAAGAATCGACTCATTAAAGGAGAAAACAGGAGATATTGTTGGTTCTTCTGTCGCTCTGCAGTTTCCAGTTTCCTTAGACTGAATATCAAGTTTATATTTTAAATGATTTCCCATGTGAGCCCAAGAAGACTTCAATAAACTCCATCCATCCCCTGGACACAACAGATTTTATTATAGTGTTAAATCTTTTTTGTTTTTAAATATGTTTTTGAGTTTTAATCATAGTTTTATCATAGTTTTTTCTCTTTGCTTGTTTAGTTTTGTCATCTGTGTGCAAGGTGCTAAACAAATAAAGTTGAATTGATAAACTGAATAATTGACCAACTCATGATTGTGACAACAGAAGTATTTTCATTGTGATTTAAGAGTTTGTTTCATTTTTAAGGTTGGGATTAAAATCTTGACCGAAAAAAAGATTAAACAAATAAACTACATTTTTTAAAAAAGCAATTAAATCAAAGGAAAAAAACATTTAATACAATAAAACTTTCAAAAAGAAAATTAAATATCAAATACAATTAAATGATATTAAACAGACAAAATATTTAATTAGATAATTAAACAGAAGATACAAAACATGTAATTATGAAATTAAACAAAATTTATTAAACAAATAATTAAACATTAAAGATGAAATATTTTAGATAATTAAACATTTAAAAAATACAATTAAACAAGAAGAATATTAAACATTTTTAAAAAATACAAAACATTTAATTAGATTATTAAACCTTTAAAAAGACAAAACATTTAATTTAAAAAAATAAATGTTTAATTAGAAAATTAAATCTTAAAGACAATAAAACTTTAAATAGGAATTAAACAGAAAACACAATGAAGCATTTAAAAAGAAAATTAAACATTAAAGGTGGTAAAACATTTAAAAAGAAAAACCTTAAAGATTTAATCGAACAATTAAACATTGTTTTTCAAACAAGCCGATAAAACATTTTAAAAAACAAACATTAAAAAGACAAAACATTTGGAAATCAAATCAGAGATTAGAAAAGAATAAAAGGTGAGAAAAGAGCAAAACTAAACATTTAAGAAGACTCAAACTAAAGACAAAACATTTGAAAAGACACCAGTTAAACTTTAGAAGATCAAATTAAACAGAAGAGACAATAAAAGGATCAAAAGGAGCAAAAACAGATAAAGGTATTAAAGTGTTTTCTAGTCTGAAATGAAAACATCAGGTTGTTTCTTCAAACATTTCCTCTTTCAATGTTCTTGGTTTGATTGTGGACAGATTTACTAAGAACTCATTTAAGAAAACTGCTTTCCAGATAAAGTCTACTAGTAGTTGAAGGCATCGATCAAACTAATGTTACCTTCTGATCTCCACAAACTTTACTGTTCAGTGAAGAGAATCAAAGTTTGAGGATTTCTAAAAAACCCACAGGTGAAGGTCTGAGAAGAACTCAGATTGATGGTCTAAATGTGAAATCAAGACTCATGGTCACAAGTTTTAAGGCTTCTGTTAACCAGAAAGTTCAAACTAATAGAGAAGTACTGAGAAACTTTCAAGATTTCAGTCCTCAGGCTGTCTGAAGGTTCAAACTAACAGAGAAGTACTGAGAAACTTTTAAAACTTCAGCCCTCAGACTGTCTGAAAGTTCAAACTAACAGAGAACTACTCAGGAACTTAGAGGATATCAGTCCTTGGACTGTCTGAAAGTTAAATCTAACAGAGAACTACTGTGGGACTTCGAAAATTTCAGCCCTCAGACTTTCTGAAGGTTCAAACTAACAGAGAACTACTGTGGGACTTAGAAAATTTCAGCCCTCAGACTGTGTGAAAGCTCAGGTCCTGAGGACTCGGGAGGTCTGGAGGCTTTGGAAAGTCTTGGAACTGAGGGTTCCACCCTCCAGCACAAAGGCTGAAGTCCAACCTCCTGAGAGAAACGGTCGAGTCGAGACCCGAGTAAAAAAAAAACTCGAAAACGACAAAAAATAGATGATAAATGCGCAAAAACGAGAAGATTTAGTATCTGAGCGAATAGCTCAGGGGGATAAGAAGAGTGACTACAGAGTGGAAGGTCGCTGGTTCAAGACCCACCACCGGCCCTTTTCTTTCTTTGTCTTTGTCAGGATTTTGAGAAAATTTAAGAAGTGTCTGGTCTTGAACCAGCGACCTGCAGCTCCATAGGCAAATCCTTAACTCACTGAGCTACAGATCAGATAAAAAGAAATGATTTCGTCGTCCCTTTGACATCGTAGTTCCTGAAGTGACCACATGGGTGGAGCCAAGGCGGAGTCTGGGTGGAGCTGGGGCGGAGAGTAGGCGGGGAGGTGGGTGGCGGCCTCCCCCCTCTACTCCCCCACCTCCCCCCACTGCCCACCACACCTTCCCCCGCCCGACGAGTTCTTCGAGTCTCCACGAGTTCTTCGAGTCTCGACAGGTTTTCCTGAGTTTCTGGAGTTTCCACCAGGTCGGAGGCAGAACAAATTGTCATGAAGAGGTGTTGAAGTAGGTCAGGATGGACTGACTTTTTACAGCGACTAGAAGGAAGACGACTAGACGAGCAGGTCTTTAACCACCATCCATAAAATCCATGGAGTCGCTCCAGAGAAATGAAGGGAGGTCAGCTTTTATCAACCTCCATCCAGATGTTCAACTTGATATCTTTACTTTGACATTTTTAGCACCACAAACCTTTAGTATCACACTGTTATCATTTATTAGGACTTTAATGGAATCTACCAGCAGATTTACTTTTTGTTGACAAACTTTATTCTTGTCGTTGTGGGACTGCAGTATTTAAAACTCTTCCTTCTATTTGACCTCATGTTTATTAGTTTTAGTTTAGAAAGTTATTTTAGTTGCCCATTAGTCTCTTAAAAACCAAATAATAAATTGGATTAGTCAAGAAATTTTAATTTCTTACTTTGTCATATTTTAGATATGACAAAAAATATAAAAATAAAGTGTCTTGAGACAATTTGACCTGTAATTGGCGTTATATAAATAAAACTGAATTAAAATTGTATATATCTTGTAATGTTGGAGTAATTCAGCCATATATGTTGGAAAACACATTTTCTTTGTCCATTAATCTGTTGTTTTCTCCAGTAATTCATTTATTGTTTTGGTTTATAAAATGTCAAACCCAAATATATTAAGTTTACTGTCATAAAAACCAAAAAGATTTACATTCATGATGCAGGAATCAGGCAGTTTTTCACTTTTTATCTTAGTTTAGTCAGAAAGATAGTTGATAATGTGTGAATTGTTGCAGCTTGTGAGCCGTAAAAGGTTTTAATCTTTGGGGCCGAGTGTCAGAAAACATTTAGAAACAACAAAACACTCAACAAAGATTTGAACATCATTAAAAGGAAATCCAACTTTTGCATGACAATGTCAAATTAAAGGACATTTACTTCCAACGTAAATGTGGGATATTCATCCTCTGGAGCTTTCTCTTCACATCGTCTTCCACCTGGACTGGTTTGGTCGGGAGCATGTGCAACAAACATTTGAAAAACTGCACTTTAACATCAATGAATGACACTGAAGATTAATCTCTACATAAATGAGACTGAGTCTGTATGTGCTGCTCTTTCATTAACTCTTAAGTTTAAGGAAAGTTCAAACAAAAGAGGACAGTTCAGATAAGATGTGAGAATGAGCTTATTTTGAACAAACATCTCAGACTTTCTGAGCTTCAGCAAATCTAGCAAGATATTTTAACAACAAGCAACTCAAGAGATCCAGAAGTTGGAGAGAGTTAGCTTTAGCTGAGCCAAAGAACATGTGGGACGCAAACCTAGCAAACATTTCAGACTTTCCTCTGTGAATTCTGAGAAATAATTTCCTATTTAATGACAGAGCTACACATCTTAACTCAGTCTCATGAAAACAGACTCTAATTCAGTATCATCCATCCATATTAAAGTGCAGTTACCCAAAATGTTTGTTGCATGAGCTCCAACAAAACCTGTCCAGGTAGAAGGCCACTTTGACAAACAGGAAGTGGACGATTCCAGGCAGATTTATAGAAGGGGGAACCGGACTGTACTAAGTGTGGTCAAGTATAAAGGGGTGTTTTGTGGGTTTTTAAGGCTGATAATGATTATTAGTGAGACATTTGGAGTATATTCATTTGGATATTCATCTTCAGTAAATGAAAGTATTTAAAATCTTGGAGTTAAACTTAGAAGAACAAAAACTCTAACAGAAAACTTTGTTGATACGTTTTTGTTTTGTTTACAGATGTTAAGTTAAAGGAGTTTTATTCGTGACATATAACCAATCAAATCACTCCAGAAGACAGAGCGACCACAGGTAGATAAAGGTTCAGAGCCAAAGTAGCACCATTTTTAAATGTATTTATTACCGTAAATCAGTAAAAAATAAAATACTGATAATCAGTAAATCAGTCAGCCCACAATTACTACAATTCTACAATGTATGTCTCTTTCCTCTGACTTGTTATTTGTACAATATACGATGTATATGATGGCGTTTTTTCATACCAAAGGCTATACTATGATGTTTTCTAAGAGACATACGATGCTACTCTGTTTGTTCTGGCCCTGGGCTGCTGCACTCCTCCTCTGTTGTTTTCTGGATTGTACTCAGCTGCATGCCTTCGTCCACCCGGCCTCCGTTGACTCGTCCCGCCTGCCGTCTCTGGAGCTGAAGCTGGATTGGAACAGACCAAAGTACAGTCCAATCACGATGCCAGCTGCCTCTCAAAAGGCTCCTTCATCTGGCAGGTGGCGGCACTTCTTCTGAGGGGAAGCTGAGCTGGCCCGGCAGAACTTTGGAGATGTGTTCCAGTGGTTGGTGGATGTGTGGGGAGATAGAGAGGGACCTTTGAATTGTTCAGAAAGGAAAACAGGGAACCCATTGGTAGTTTTAGTTTAGGGTGCTACTGCGGTGTGTTTTTGGGTTTTAAGAGGTGAACAGGAAGATTTTTTTTTCGTATTGATTATCTTTTACTTTGTTCCTGGTTGGAATGCCCATCAATGTCAACATGAAGTTCACTTTTAGTTCTGTTTATTTATTTTTATTTTACTAACACCCATTTGCTTTTAACCCCCTCACATGTTGTGTTGTTGTAAACTTACTCTTTCAAATAAATACTCGTCTAACCCTCTGGAAACCAGCGTTTGGACTGTTTTTGTGTTGCTCCTCACCTACTTCAGACAGCCGGGACATAACAACGTTTTGTGGACTAAAGGCCTATGACTTTTAGAGCGACATGCTATACTATACGTTTTTAGAGCGACATGCTATACTATGACGTTTTTAGAGCAACATGCTATACTATAGTTTTTAGAGCGACATGATACTGACTCAGATGACGTACTATGACGTTTTTGGACCAAAGCTATACTATGACGTTTTTTGAGCGACATGCTATACTATGACATTTTAAGCGACATGCTATACTATGACGTTTTTGACCAAAGGCTATAGTATGACGTTTTTAGAGTGACATGCTATACTATGACAATTTTAGAGTGACATGCTATACTATAATGTTTTTAGAGCGACATGCTATACCATGATGTATGTTGGACCAAAGGCTGTCCTATGACAATTTTAGAGCGACATGCTATACTATGACGTTTTTTGGACCAAAGACCATACTATGGCGTTTTTAGAGCGACATGCTATACTATGATGTTTGTCGGGCGACATGCTATACTATAGGCTTTTTAATTGACATATTACTATGACTTTTTTGTTTAAGTTTTTTTTTGTCGTTTTTTAGCAACATATTTAAGAATTTGAACAGTTTTAAAAATTACTATACTTTTACTTGTGCAATGAAATATTATTCTATGGCATATTTTAGATGACATATTATTCTCTGATGTTTTCTTGAATAACATATAGGGCTGCCCACAAACGACGCGTCGACGAATCGCCTGAGCACGATACGTCATCAAAAGGCGGAAGTGACCGCGCAATGCAACAGAAATCACCGTCCGAGTGGAGCGCGGAACACGCATGGACATCCGCGCTGTATCGTGCATATATAGTACATGCATCTATTATATATGCACAATACAGCGTGGACATCCGCGTTTACGATACAGCGCGGACATCCGCGCCGCATCGTGCATATACTATATATGCACGATACAGCGCGGATGTCCATGCGTGTTCCGCGCTCCACTCGGACGGTGATTTCTGTTGCATTGCGCGCTCACTTCCGCTTTTGATGACGTATCGTGCTCAGGCGATTCGTCGACGCGTCGTTTGTGGCAGCCCTAATAACATACTATTTTGACAATATACTGCACTATGACATTTTTTGAACCACATATCATACATGACAATTTTAGGCAACATTCTATCATTTTGCACTTTTTTAACCACATAATCTATGGGCTTTTTTTTGCCGACATGCTATACTCTGAACTACAGGCCATACTATGTTATTCTTGAAAAGTATACTATACTTTGACATTTTCTGAACTACATCCTATACTATGGCGTTATACACAGAGTGCTTTGGTTACATGTTGATTTTAATCTAGATTTTTTTCTGTTTTGTTTTTTGACGGGATTACCACAGACCTGACCGTGAACACCGTTGACACCCACCTGAGGGAGATGCTGCCTAAGATCTCAAGGCTGCTTGGTCGTGGTCTTTCTGGTCCTGCTCCAGAACGCCTTCATCAACTACGTCTTCTTTTGGAGAGGCCCTCAGATGCTGCAATCTCTGACCTTAAGGAGGAACTGCTACTTTCACTCTGTAACGAGACGGCGGTTATTTTAAAGACCCAGCTCCTGGCGGCTTTGAGTGAAAATTTAACATCCATCAAAACAAAACTACAGACAGTTAAATCTGAGCTGTCGTTCAGTATTTCAAACATCAGGTCCGACCCGGGTGTCCTAAAGCACGCTGTGGGTGAAACGGAAACTTCACTCTCCACATCACCGACGACATCGTCACACTCCAAAACAGAGCACCTGTCTGCTGAACTTTTAAAAGTAGATTATAAATGTGAAGAATGTGAGCAGCAGCAGCCTGTGAGCAGTGGAACAGATGTGATCAGAAAGAAGTCATTTTCTTTTTTCTTTTCTTTCTGGTTGACTTGATGCTGTCAGATGCAGATGTTGGAGCTGATTCTGATCTTTCAGGATAAAAAGCTGCTTTTCCTTCACAGACTTTTCAGGAAATTATTCTCTCAGGCTTTCTCTGCTATTTATATTTTTATTATCTGCGATTATTTCATTATTTCTTTATTGTAAAATAAAGTTTGAGGCATAAAGACTCATTTAGTTATTTTATTCCTGAAATCTTTGACATAGCAGAATTAAACTTCCATTTTCCTTCTTGTACTTCTGATACTAGAACTAAACGTATCTTCAACACGGATCATCTGGTTTTAATGAATCAGCAGCAACATCACAACAACAAATGAGACAATTTTCAACAAACTAATGAAACTGATGTCATTTAAAACTATCAGTCTGTTTTAGTGTCAAATTAAAGCCGATTACTGACAACTAGAACATTAACGTTCCTGTTTTAATCACATTTAAGTTTCCTGAACGTTACATTAATGTCAACCAACCACAGTTTTATGAACTTAATGAACCACATTACATGAACACAACACACTTCAGCTGTTTACCTGAAACTCAACACAAACATCGTTAGCTTGATGCTACGTTAGCTTTAATCAGGCTACGACTGAGCAGCTAGCTCGGTTAGCATTAAAGCTAATATTTACTATGCTAACTTTCTTCTCTGGTCAACACACACTGAAACAAACTCCACCAACATCTGGAGTGCATGGCACACATTATATCTGACACTAAAGCTGCATATAAAGTGCATTAAAAGCGGCACCGATACGAAAATAAACATTTACTTACCAAACTATCAGAGTCCTTTCAATGTCTGCTGGTAGAATCAGTCGAAGGCAGAAAACTGGTTAAACAAGCCAACGGGCAGGAAAACTGTCTGTGGCAAAATGTTCTGCTGCTCCACCGATAAATAAACCAACAGTTATTATATCAGAATTAATCCAAACAAGGAGAGCAGAGTCTCTGCTGCCTGCTCCATAGGACCTGTCAATCATTCCAGACCGGACTGTCAATCAAGTAGCCCCGCCCCATGGCTTCGCAAAACTTTAACGCTCTATAAAAAAAAAAATCTGTATTGATTTATTTTAAGATCGGCCACCTGATCTCTCATTCTGACCATGAAAACTAACGAAAAAAATGTATGTACAGTTTATGCACCGTACTCTGGCTACACACTTGCTGATGACAACTTCCGGTCTCAGAAAATGAAAAACTGACCTTTTTTCGTTTCTGTCTCTTTACTGATTTTAACTTTCTTGTAATTCTAAATATAAAACGAAAATCAAATCATTTTTTAAAAAATCGTATATCCTTTTTGATCATGAAAGGAAAAACGCCTTGTTTCAATTTTAATTTTTGTATTTTAAAACGAAAATCAAATAACCACTCGTTTTTTGTTTTTCAATACTCGTTTCAGAACGGAAAAATCCAATTGCCAGATCCGTACACGGACCGTACACGGACCATATCTGGTGTGAATGCATTTATTTCTGGGGCAAAGTATAGAATAATGATTTCCAAAAGGATTTATTTCAATTTTGTAGTAATTCAGCAGCTGCTGTTATCTCATAGTGACACCAGATAGGAGGGATTTTTTTTAGAGGTTGATAAACTAAACCGTGAAGTGAACAGATTACAGCTCTACTATTACATTCACAAATGTCAGAATACAACTTACCATATTAAAAAAAAAAAAAAAAAAAAAGCACTTTAGGCAATAAGACGTCCTCATGGTGCTTTTTATACTGCATGTCCACAGTGAAAAGCGATGTGTCTTGTGCTAAATGTGTGCTTGGTGAGCACAATACAGCTGATTGATAACATGATAATCTGTAAACATACGGTGTAGTGCAGGAACACTTGTACAACCAATTACAACTGATGATTGTCGACTAAACAGATACTGATAGAGAAATTTAGATCAAAAACTTGTCACTGCTGGTTCTGTGACCCCCTTTTTTAATAATACAGGCTTCATATTTTGCCTCTAATCAACCATCATCATCATCAAATAGGAGCTTAGATAGCAGAGGCATCATTTGTGTAATTACAGGACGAGAGTTAATCATTTACCAAACACGCACTTCTTCATATCAAAAAGGATATCGGAGCAAATGCATCTAACCATACAAATTACGTGATGCTGCTTGACACTGACTGTATTTAAAATATAAATACAGCATTTTTTTTTGCTCTGATGTTTAATACCTGCTGAGCTACTTGTTGGGATCACCAGCACGTCGATACAGTCGGCTTCAGGTTTTATAAAAATCATTTACTGATGCAGAACTGAATAAAGCTACATACATGAAACTCTGCACACGTTACACACAGTGAATCCTTATTTAGGTAAGACATTCTTCTGTTCAGGCACCGATACTTTTAAGGACATCAAGCAGGATTTTTTTGCTGGTACATTGCTGAGACCTTACAAGTTAAACAGTGACATTGTCTACTTGCAACAGTTGTTTTAACCCTTTTACTATCTTTCCTCCATGTCTTGAGTTGTATTTTTTGCATGATGCAGATGCAAATAACGGGAAAGGAAAGGACAAAGGCATACAAAGGTGAGCCCTCCACAGATCTTTAAATTCTTCCTTCAAAATCGAACACTGTACAAACCATATTCAATCACTGAGATTTTTAAAAGTTCCTTTGTGAAAACTGACGCCAGCTCTTGCATGGTGAATGAGGTGTTTGCCTGAGACCGTGGAGGACACGAGTGCTGTGTGATTTCATTTGTAGATCTGCAGGGGGTCCAGAGAGTGCAGCTTTGAAGTTAGCTGTTGTATGTCTTGAGAAAGGAGTAGAGTAAAGGAATAAATCATGAAGGAAATTATGATTGAAGTGAGATTGGAAGACTGATGAAGGGTTTGTTGTATGATCAGACAGACTTCTAGCCTTTTGTTTCTCAACCTGGGCAGCTTTGAAGACAGTCAGAGTATAAAGAGCAGGTCTGTGTCTGTGTTTGCAGAGGTCTCACAGTCATGTTAAAGTTGCAGAAAAAAAACATTCAGATGTCACTTTCAAAAGGGTTTAGTGTGAATGCCGATTTTCAGCACCTGGAGGAATATTTTAGCCAATTCGTCACCTGTGGCTCAACTGCATTTACACAAGTTCCAGCTGCTTCGCTGGGCAGAAGTCACACGGCAGCTGGATGTCTGGATGAATGCAAGTTTAGTTTCAGGGTCCAGTGGGCTGAGCATGTCACCTGTATGCTTGGTTGCATTTGTGCAGGTCAGTGTTGGTCTGCTGTTCCCATTTTTGCTCGCTTTGCTATTTATTTTTGATATAACGTCCACTGACAAGCAAGTCACAGCACTGCTGAAAGGCACCTAAAGGTCATCACATGAATGTCTGTATCTCCTTGATATCCTGTATGAACACAGTCCATCGGCTGGGTTGTCAGCACAGGAGCTTTTTGTGTGATTGTAATACAAAAACCATTTCATAAGGACACAGGATGGACTTGCTATGTTTTCACTTTAAGTGTTTTTCTCAATAAAAGTTCTTTTGAAAATATATCTTTGTATTTCATTCATTCATTCATTCAGGACTTGTGTACTGTATTTACAGAGAGGTTAAAATAACAACACAACATTTTAAAACCGTAATAGTAGTACACTTGCTTTAAACAGGAAGGCATTACAAAGTCAGACAGCTGTTTATATACTTGTGTAGCTGCGGCAGTGTTTCTTGCACACACCGATGTGCACAGAGGCCTGTTTTATTGGGTCTACATGACCAGAGTAGAAATGTGATACTGGGTCCCTGTGTGAGAAGCTAAACTTCTCATATGTGGGTCCAAGCAGAAAGAGAGCGAGTTCCCTCTCTGTATCTACAGATTGCTGTGATGACCGAGTCGTTGTACATCAGTATGTCAGAGTCAGGAGCGAGCAGCGCTGATGTTTGAGAAACGTGCTCCAGTTGTCCCACCCCCTTCTGGGAAACTTGTCCGTACATCTGAGCCGGTCCTCCGTCCCCGGCATGATGCAGTGGGAGAGCAGCGGCGTGTTGGCATCATGGTTGGAGCCTGTGGTGGAGGGAACGCCGCTGACGTGGCCGTGCTGGTGGAACGCTGGCGCTGTGGGTGAGCGGCTTTAGGAGGTGGCAGGTGGTGCTGGATTACCCTGGTAGGTGGAGCTGGGGGCGCGAAGTGAGCTGGGAAGGCTGCATATCCAGGAGGGATGGGATATCCGTTGACCGGGATGAAGCGTTGGTGGGTTTGGGGCACAGCCATGGGTGTCCATGCTGGGATCGGAGCCATCTGCCCTGGGGCAGGAATAGCCTGGGCCGGGTAGAGGTACCCAGCAGTGGCGGCGGCAGCATAGCGAGGGTTGCTGAGGTTGCTGACAGGGCTGGCGCTCAGCGAGTGGTCTGAGTGGTGGCGTTGCCTCCTCCGCCAGACGGTGTGCTGGAGCTGGCGTGGGATGACAGGCCTTCCCAGGCTCGCAGCGGGGTGTGGATGTCCTTGAAGCGTGGTCGCCGTGCTGGTCCTCCTGCCAGCACTCAGTCATCAAACCATAAAACCTGGAAGACAATGAAGATGTTCAGATTCTTTCTGAAAGCACATTTTAACAAATAAGTCTGAATATCTAAAATATTAAATAGACATGAAATCACTTTCTTGTTGCAGTAAAACTACTGACAGGTGAGGTTAATGTGGATATCATTTTGACAATGCCAACATTGTTTTGGACCCACACAACCTCCAAAGGCAATGACAGTCTACCACACAGCAGCTTCTCCCAGTAGAAACATGCAGTCCACCCAAACACAACAACTGCTCAGGAATGGCTCAAGGTTGAGGCCCCAGACATCGACCTGGACCCTAAACTCCCCAGATCCCAATCCGATATAGCAGGTACAGTGTCTGCCAGAACAAGACCTATTCAAAAGGTCCATCTTGCAACCCACAGTCAATGGCCTAGTCCCAGTGCCAAAAACCAAGGGACACCAAGAGGTCCTAGGTCCATGTGGTTGGTCAGAGATGTTTTGTGCAGGGAGGACGGGTGGTCTCAATACTGTGGCTGATTGATGTCAATGATCATTGCTTATTTAGTTATTTCTGTGATATGTTAAATTGACATCTATGAAAACTCACACGTTCTATATTTTTATCGTTAGAACAAGGACTTATTTGAGTGATAAAAATGTAGATGATTCGTAAGTAGTAGGTGCTGTATCTCTATATGTGATCAGAATGATATAAAATAGCTGCCTGCCTTTCCTACAATACCTTGGGACAGACACAAGCACATCTGTGGTTTAAATTCTTTATAAAAATGCCTAAATCCTGACGACAAAGAAAAGAAGTCGAAATAATGAACTCTCTGGAATTCCTCGGATTTCAATGGTAAAATTTAACATGGGGGAAATAGCAGATGTTTTGTTTTTGACTTTATTGGTGCGCAACCGTCATTTAGTTTCATGGTCGAGTCCTCCAAAAGGAGCTGAAGGTTGAAACTGAAGGATTATTACACTCTGCGGAATGTATTTTACGCAATCCAGCTCTCTTTCTCTTGTGTCTGGCTGTTTTTTTCTTTGAATTTATTAACATTTAGCAAATGAGTTTATTCCTAGGTCTTAATATTGCATGTGACATCTTATCAGCAACTTACTGCATTTTAAGATTTTAATGACTGTTAGATGACACCTTTTTAGTTTGAGACAGAGTTAAGTCTTCAGTATTAAAACAGCAGTGGAATTGGAAATGCAACACAAGGTTGAACTAAATTTGTTGCCTTGCTGACCCAAGACATTTCAAGTTGTCCTAACCTTCAAGTTACATGCAGTCCCTCTCATATTATAGCTACTGCAACAATGA